>NW_010526005.1:0-232 GCF_000687285.1 Phaethon lepturus | reverse complement strand
GGTTGACTCAAGGGTGAGAGCTGGGGTGTGTCAGCGCTGTTCTGGGGGGCACGAAGCCTCTCCTTCAGAGGATCTCCTGCAAATCCATGGGGCAGGTGGCACCTCGGAGCAGCAAGGGTCAGAGCTGTCCCTGCGTTTCCATACAAGGCTTGGGGAGTCAATCTGTTGAAGAGGGGGGGAGAAAAAAAAAAAGCCTTAGGTCATACCTGTTGCAAGATGGGAGGAGTGGAAA
>NW_010526004.1:370-15470 GCF_000687285.1 Phaethon lepturus | reverse complement strand
ACCTTAGTGATTCTGTGATTCTGTGAAGAGGAGCAACGTGTCTTGTGGTGCACAGGGCATCCTCATCCCTGCCAGTCCCTGTGTGGAGAGGGCTCTGCTAATCCCCACTCAGTCATCCCGGTGGGAAGTCTGGATGTGGGGTGGCATCTGATGCGTTACAGGAAAACGTGTTTGGGCTAAGCATGTGTAGGAGAGATAAAATGGTTTGAAGTCAGGCGACACCTCGCTCCGATCTCTGTCAGTAGAAGTGCTGCTCCATGCCTCACCCCACCCCACCTAATTGCTGCTTTTGCCTGTAGCCAGATACGTTAAGTGTCCCTCTCTTGATTTGTCTTTGCAGTTCTTCACTTGCCTGGTGATCCTGTTCGCCTGCGAAGTTGCGGCTGGAATTTGGGGATTTGTCAACAAAGACCAAGTAAGAGGACTCTGAAACCTGCGTTTGTGGGACTGGGAGGCTGGGGCAGAACCGCAGATCGCGGCATGAGCTGTTTTGCTCGTGAGCTGCTCCCGGGCTGAGTCACAGGGGCTTGGATTAGCTGTGTGACTCGGGCAGGTCACCGAACTCCTCTTGGCCAGGCTGATGAGCTTAAAACTCGAGCACTTGATGGTAGCAGCTGCCCCTTACAGCGTGTAGTGCAACGTCTGTAATAAAAACAGCCCTGTCTCGCTTGGGTCTCCTCCTTGCTGCCACACGGCCAGTCACAGTCGGAGTTGATTCGTGTATGAAGTTGTGAGAGCAAGCCACCTGCACGTCCTCGCTGCCAGAGAGCAAAGAGCGAACCCAGCCGTGCGGCCCCGCAGGGAGGCAATACCATACGGGGAGAGCCTGCGTCCGTGTCAGCGGGATTGCTTGGTGCTTCCTGCTCTTTGCCGGTATCGTATGACCCTCTTTGGGCTGTTTGTCTGCCAGGGCTGAGCTTGCTGCTGATCAATACGACGCACGCACGAGGGGTAGAATTCGTGTGTCTGTCCCAGGCAGCCCGCTAGGGATGGCTTGGATGAGGTCCTCTGGCTGGAGGGTGTTAGCTAAAGGGTAGGACTGAAACTTCCAGCTTTTCACCTTCCCTTTCCGCTCACCTTCCCTTTGCTATGGTCACGCGTGCTCATACACGTGCAGAGTCTGGTCTCAAAGAGCAAAACTATCAATGCGTGGGAACCGCGGCCATGCTGCAGCAAGCAGCAGGTTGGGTGTTGATCACTCAGCCGCCGCGGGTTTAGAGGAGAGAAAGGGACTGCTTGTGCTCAAAGCCAAGGTTGGACTCTGGCAGAGTAGGAAATGTGTTTACTTTACTAAGAGACGTAAGGCAGCTGCGTAAGTAGGTGGTGGCCCGCTCAGCTTTCGCGTGCGTGTAGGCCACAGATGACCAGCTCGGCCGTGAATGGGAACACCCTTGTAGTTGTTCACCAGAGAGAGCATGACTTCACCGGAATAAACTCTTCCGTGGCTAAACATATTATTATGCAGGCAGGGTGCTGTTCCCTAGCAACTTTGGCGAGCTAATTAACCTTTGCAGAGGGGCTGTGCCTCCTGCAGATGTTAGTTTGTGAATCCTGAAGAGTCCAAGACGTGCAACTGAACCGACAGCAAAAAAAGTGAAGCCCGGGTAAGGAGGGACCCCGTGGCTGTTGCTCTCCGTGCTGGGGAGAAGGCTCTTTGGCCACCAGAGCATAAAGCTGAGAAATTTAGGATTTGCCAATACACGAGCGATGACCTCAGCCCCTAAAATTAATTTTGTATTTTAAAATGAACAGTGGCACTCTGTTGGCCTCGGCTGCTTTTGCAGCCTTGATGATGAATGGGCTGTTTGGAAGTACCTGCTCACAAGGCAGGCAGCTTGCTTCTCCTCGGCTCAGTCAGCGGCATCTCGGGAGCAACGCGGGCTGGGAGGCAGGCGCTGAATGATCCCAGCCACCGAAAGCCGCTCCCGGGGGAACTCTGTTCCACCTGGGTTTGCAGCCCCTTGGGGGGGACAGTCATCTCCTGTCAGGTGGGCACAGGATGCTCTTCCAGCAAAGCTGGAGGCAGTCTCTCCCTCAGCCCACCTCCCTGGAGATGCTTTAGACACAAGGAGAGGGGGCAAGAAGTAGGATTACTATTTTATTTTTTTTCTCTGTACCAGAATCAAATGGTTTGATTGGAGAACATTGCCCTCTAAAGCAAACCTTTTTGAGTAGTGACGGAGAAATGCCAGGATAATTGATTGAAATCATGCTCCTTCTTGCTGCAGTTTCTTTTTTATGTGCTAATCCAGCCTGCGCTGCCGGGAGCAGATGTTCTGGAAAGCCTTTTCCCTTTTGTACTTGCTCGTGGTTTTTTCTTCTGCTTCTCTTGCATGTCCTCCTTTCATCTGTCTCTCCCAAATTATTGGAGAGTGTTAGAGAAGACACAAGGCCAGTTTCCCTGAAAATAAGGGGGGTTTTGCATTGTGGAGCAGACCCCCACGGGTGGCTGCAGTTTACCAGCCCAGGTGGCAGGGCTAGAGTATGGATGAGACTTCTCTTACAACCATGTACAGGATGGGGGTGCCCAGCTCCAGGTAGGGACGCAGCCGGAGTTTGACATCCATCTAAAAGCACCTAAGCTTCCTGACCCAAATGAGCTGCCTCACCGGGCTTTAGTGTGCAGTATCTCCCAAATTCCTGCCATCCCTTCCAAGCCAGACAGTAAGCCGAGGTGCCCATACCTACAGGTGGCCTTTCTTGCGCACCTCAAGATCCTCCTGACTTCCCCAGTGTGTCCTGCCTCTGCAGCCCCGGTGGGAAACCTGTTGCCCACTTGATTTGTCTCCATGTGTCGCGTGGTTCAGAGCAAGCTGTTTCTGCATTCCCGAGCCCATCAGCAAATCCACGTGAGCTGAAGGCTGTCTCGGGTCTCGTGGTTCGCCCTCTGGGCCTCGGCTCTCTTTGCCTGCTAGAGAGAGCTCGTGGAGCGCTTGGATAGCGTTGGCTGGAACCTGCTGGCTGGTGGATGAGGTTCTTAGTATCTGATGCTCTTAACACACTATGGCTGGAGGGACTTGAGCTCTATGAAAGACAGACCTTTTTTTACACACCTGTGCAAGCAAACAGGGTCCAAATCTATTTAAAACCTCCTGATCTACCTGTGAGAGCCATTAGAGGGCCTTCCCTTCCCCTTCAGGCACATCTGCTGGATGGGTTTCCTCCCTCTCCTCTGGCTGAAAGGGAGTTTTCCCTCTGTCTTTCCTAGATAGCCAAAGATGTGAAGCAGTTCTACGATCAAGCGTTTCAACAAGCGCTCGTGGCAGAATCGGAGACGAACAACGGGAAGGCTGTAGTGAAGACCTTTCATGAAACGGTAAGACATCGGCGGTCTTGCTGCACGCTCTGCTTAGGCTACGTGCAGTTGGCCAAAGCAACCGCTGATGGACAGGATCCTGCGCCCTGCAAATTACACCCGGTTAACTTCTGCGTGCGGTTTGTCGGTGGGTAAGTGGGGAGGAGCGACCGTTGCTGCACATAGGCTGATCCTCCCCGCCGAGGCAGAGGCGATAAACTGAGCTACAAGTGCTCGGGCAGGGAATGAAGGCAATGTTGGATTTTTTGATACTGAGGAGCGAACTGGATCAATTGTGTTCTCAGTACTGGGATTCTGCTGCCTGCTTTCCAAGCTCTACGTAGAAATCTCCTCTCCATAGGAGTTTCTTGCAGCCAGAGGAAAAGAGAATGTGGGAGAAAGGAGAATTAATAAGGGAGGTCAGGAAAATGAATGGGAAAAGCAGGGCCTAAAGCAGATGATGTTACATTCAGGTCTTAGCCTGTCGAGTTTGCTGTTCTTATACGTCAAGAAACAGAGTTGCACCCTCTTCAATATTCTGTCCTTTGCTCTGTGCTGGGAAGTCTGGTTCCAGCTGTAATTAAATTGCTTTTCATATACCTCAGCACCCCTAATTAAGTGAAATTCAATGGAAGAAAAATGTTGCTCTGAGGAACTAATCCCGATACTTCCTCTGCTCAGCAGAGTTCTCTGGAGAGAACAGGGTTCACGCTCCTCCAGGATAGCAATGCCAGACCTGTCTGGGGTTACTGTGGGAAGCAGCTGCATTGCATGGAAAGAAAAAAACTGAATTTGGAGAATTATTCCTGCTCCCTTGTTTCCCCCTTCAAGATGCCTCCTTGGTCTTGGGTGTCTTCAAGGATATTTAATGGTGGGGAGAGCATTGCATGAGTGTTTGCTGTCTGTTAACACTGTTTTTTTGTTGTTGGGTGTTTTTTTTTTTTCCCATTCCTCCATGTAGCTGGACTGCTGTGGTCCCGACAATGCAATAGGAGCTGTCACTCCCCTGTGGAGAGATGACCTCTGCCCAAAAAAGGATTCCGTCCTGAAAAACATTTTTGAGGTAGGCATGGCTGCCCTTTGCCCAGTGTAGCTCCTGCAAGGAAAGGCAGCTCCCAGCAAAATTCAGGGATTTATTTGGAACGAGATAAAGGGTAGGGATGTCATTTCTTTAGGGATGGTGTTGAGGGATGTCGGAGGTTCCTGTCGGTGTTTCCTTTGCTGTTCCTGCTTGAGGGGCTGGCAGGCGTGGAGGGGTGAAGTCTGGTGGGACGTCCTAGAGCCAGGACCCAGGAACGCGAGGAGGACCCGGGGGAAGCAGAGCTGACTTCCTGGGTGTCGGGGGCAGGCGAGAGGAAAGCGGGCTCTCTGACCGGTGTGCTTCTCTGCTTCAGTCCTCCAACTGCCACAAAAAAATTGACGAGCTGTTCTCCGGGAAGCTGTACCTGATCGGTATTGCGGCCATTGTGGTTGCTGTGATCATGGTGAGTGTGACCGCGCGGCACCCTGCTGTTGTGGGATGGGGAGAAGCCACCTTGGGGTGCCCCGGTCCTGTTCCAGCCGGGCTGGATCCGTCCCTCTCCTCCGGATGCCCCTGCGGCTCCGTGTGCAGCACCAGCCCTCTGCACCCCAGCTGCTCTGGGACGGGGTGAGACCAAGGGCTTCGCCGTCCCCCCGGGGGGTCGGGACGTTAGGGCAGGCGCCCGGCGAGCGTGGTGGAGCCGGAGCACATGCAACCCCATCCAGAAGGGCAGAGCACCGTCAAGCCTTCTCGCTGCCTCCAAAACCACTCGTTTCTCAGGCCACTGTATTTTGTCACGGGGGTCTGCAGTGGGAAGGGGTTTGCCTGGGTTGCCACAGTGGGTTCATCCCCGGCAAGCGGTGGGTGGCGTGGGCTGGAAGCCCGGCGCCTGCGCGAAGGCCGGGCGGTAACACCACGGGGATCTCAAAGCGTTCGCTGCGCAGCTGGCAGCCGGGCTTGCAAGATACCACCGCCGCTGCCAGCAAGCGAGGGGAGAACATCACCTCGTCTCGAACAGGCCAACTCCTAATAGTAACAGCAGCGAAGACGTAGCATCTCTGCTCTTATCTCTGGCGTGAGAGTGTTTACGTGGAGTGGGGGACCTCGGGACAGGGGGGAGCACCCAGGTCGTACGGGTTGGCCTCTCACTGGTGTCCCCGTGTCTCCCGACAGATCTTCGAGATGATCCTGAGCATGGTGCTGTGCTGTGGCATAAGGAACAGCTCCGTCTACTGAGCCGTGAGAGCCGGGGAGGGGAAGGGGGGAGCAGGGCGGACGGCGCTAGAGGGGACCCCAAGTGCCACGAAGAGACTAGGAGACATTTCAACAAAAGACAAAGAAAACTATGTATATAGATACTTCCAATATTACCGTACAGTACTTATCATTTTTATTTTGAAGTACTTTTTTTTTTTTTTAAATAAATAAAACTTTCCCGTATCCTTGTGGCTGAGTTAGTTACACATCAGTTTTGTGTGATGGGGAAAGCTGCCGATGGAGTCCTTCCTCCCCCTTCCCCACTCCCCGTAACTCAGAAATAACGTTGGTGGAAGGTGTACAGAGGAGAAGGCTGCAGCCTGTTGTCAGAAAACTTCGCCTTGGTTTTTACTCTTTTTTTCAACACCGACTTTTTTTATATACGTAATTGGATGCTGAAGCAGGATTTACCATTTTTGTTCATTTGTACTCATCTTTTCCTACCGTCACCCCAACCCCCTGGCATTTCCAAGCTGTCCGTAGGGAAGCCTGGCTGACTGCCCAAAGCCTGGGAGAGAGGAGAGGAAACAGCCCCTGTCACCCGGGTGCAACGTGTCCCGAGGGAAACGCAGGCGTGGTGTTCCTCTCTGACCTGTTTGCATCACGAGGTCCTTAACAGAATTCGTGCTTTAATTTTTTTACTTTCTGAAGAGTGGGGATGTTTTTGGCTTTTTGTGGTTGTTTTTTTTTTTTTCCTTGGGGCTATAACTTTATAAATTGGCTCATTTCCATTGATTCGTTACATTAAAGGGTCAGTGGCTGGGGGTGAATTTTAGTCCCAGTTTTTCAAATATAACAAGCTGAAAATTAAGTCACTTTTTTAACCTCCTTTAATGTTTCTTTATAGACGTATGTTTTTGGGAGAGTCTAGTTCTGTATTAAGTTTCCACTGTTAGGCTAATGCTTGCATACAAATGATATTGGAAAAAAGAAAAAAACTCTTTTAAAAAAAGTCCTTAGTGTTAGAAGTCCTGCATTTATGTAATGCAGGATGATGCTTGGGGGTTCCCAGCCATATGCATATATGTTTAAAATTTCATCTTTGCATCACTCTCTTGTTCAATGAAATTTTCATTACTTATAGCATATTGTCGCACACTGTAACATTGCTGGGAAATTGTCATAACCTGATTTTTGGGGGAAAAAAAAAGTTTATTTTTAAGACCTTCCATTTCCAGTTACATCAACGGCAGGAGATCAGCTTATCAAAGCAAAGGAATTCAGGATTTTAGGTTGCCCGAGTTGAAACACTTTTCTGTGACCTAGTAAGCTTTGATTGCCAATTCAATGAATGTGGCTTCTATTGTATGCCACTCTGTTACCATGTAGATACAGGGGGAGAGTGACCCAGGAGCTACGTAATAAAATCAGAGTGTCTCTAAAAAGAGGATCTATATGTATAGTTCTATAGATATATATTTTTAAGCAAAGCCTTTTCCTTAGCCGTATGGGCAGTTGAGCTGGAAATTATAGTTTCTCTCAGCTCTTTGCCACCTCGAAGCAGGTAAGGGGAGGAGCTGAAACTAGTGATCACCTTCCCCGCTTCAGGAATATTTCTGTCTCTTAAAGTATTTCACCCTCCCCCTTCGTTGCAACGAAGAGCTTCAGATCGGATAGGGAGGGAGACCTGTGATCATTTTAAACTAGTACCTTGTCCACTGCACGTGGCTGCCGTGGCCTTTGCCGCTAACAGGATAGGAATTTCCTGCACTGGGGCAAACTGATCCATTCGGAGGCTTTTTCCCCCCTTCCACTCCCCCCTTTCCTCTTCCCACCTTTTAGTATACAGGGCCTTTAAAAAGTATATAGGTAAATATATATCTCTCTCTCTCAAGTTTTGCTGGCTAAGAGGAGGAAGTGCTTCAACAGAACTTCGGATTGAGGGGTTGGGACAAGAAAAGATTCAGCCTTAGAAATAGCCTTAAAGCAACACTGCCCTGAATGTCCACGTTGTGCACATCGAGAATGAGACGAGGTTTTGCAGTAGGTAACCCCTTCCCCTGCTACCCAGCGTAGCTCCTTCAGGTCATCTACTCTGTTATGTGGCTATATGTATATGCATCAACCAAGCATGTGTGTTTGCATATATGTGCATCGGGATTGTTAGCATACAGAATGGATGTGTAACTTGCTGCCTTTTTTGTTGACTGTTGATAAATGTGTATAAATATGCCATTAAGCACTTCAATTCTGTTTTCTTTCCTTATACCGTATTTTTGATATTGTTCAGTATTCAGTTGATGCTGTGTATGTAGCTGGAGCTCTGTTTGAAGACGGATTGGGTCTCGATGCAGGTCAGGCATGTCCTTGGACATTGTAGCTTTAGGGGGCTGGGTTGTCCCAGGCAGGAGCAATTGGGAGAAAGTGGTACTTGGAGAGGGAGTCTGAGAGCTGCCGGAGGAAGAAGAGCAGGACGTTTGCTCAGACCATGTCCCGCACAGGCTGCAGTTTGCTCTCTGGCTCATTTCAGCGGTGGCTTGTCACCGTGGGGAGCTCCAGAGGCAGCTCCTTGGGCCACCTCCTGTCCCTGCGGCTGCTGCGGGAAAGGTGCTGCGGGAGAGGAACAGCCAGCGGCTGGGAAGGTCATGGGAGGGGGCAGGAGGAGTTTTGCAGGGAGAGGGTGATGCTTTCTTTAGAGTTACTAGCTGAGAGTCCTCATGTTCGATGGAATGGTCATCGGCTGTAGCAGGAGGGGGTCAGCCCTGGGAGAAGAGGGACAGAGGGGAACCATCATGCTTAAGAATGATGAAGTAGCTGAGAAACCCTCTCAGAAGAAACGACCCGCTTGGGCCTCCTCTAGTCTGGCCTCCTGTGAAGCTGGACCTGAGTTAAAACGAACTGGGGAGGGAGCTGTGAAGGGCTGAGGGGACTTGCCCTGTTGCAAGCACTCGGGATCCAAAAGCGACGGGGCTCTTCTGCCAGTTGGTTGGTCCCAAAGCTGGCTGAGATGAAGGGAGAAAAAACACCAGGTTGGACCCCTGCCCTGCCTCAGACCCTCTCCTGCATACCTGTGCATCTGTGTGTGCAGCGTGGGGCCCTGTCCTGCTCCCCCTCCACCCCTCCCAAAAAAACCAAACTAAGGTTGAAATCCTGGGCTGTAAATACAAACCCGACCCTCTCCAGGGAAGCAGGAGGATCTCCTGGAGCTAGTTGACAGCTGAGAAAAATGGCTGTGAGCTGAGGCGGGGAGGAGGAGGGAGGCTGAGGGGGAAGAGGAGAGTCAACTGTCCAGGTCTAAGTTCAAAGACCGCAGTGAAAGGTCAAACAGAGCCGCTGACAGCTTAACTGAATGCTTGGGGTTTTTTCATACTGTGGAGCATGCCACAAAGCAGTGTGTTTAACTTCTTTCTGCCTTTTTTTTTTTTTAAAGAAATGAAACAAAAATCAATTTAATAAACATTTCTCATAGCGTGCATAGTGTGATGAACCGCTGCAGTTTTACAACCAGTTAACCTTAACACCAGGATGCTTTGTGAACCAGGCTTCAACAGCATGGGTTTTTCCAGCCTCTGGGAGGGGGGCCTGCAGGCAGGCTGGGGACGCATCCAGAATGGTGCTGAGGGAAGGCAAAAAGGTTGCTTGCCGGCAGCGGTGACTGCTGCAATTGTGCCCCCCTCCGAGGGAAGGAGGGCACAGCTGTGGGGGAGCTAATGCGGATTGCAAAATAGGGTGACTGTGCTGAAATTCAGGGAGCTGCTGTGGCAGTACTGCGCGCACTCAGGGGGCTTCTCCTGAAGTGGCCGAAAATGGCCCAAAATGCCTTCTGCTGCCACCCGGCCGGGGGCTGGTTTGATTTTTGCAGATGGTCTGGTAATGCCACTGTTGCTGGCCCTCCACACCATCAGGGGAAAGCCTGGCCGAGAGCGAGGGGGGAGGCCAAGTGCTGTGATCCCACAACTGCCTGCCTTTCTCTGCCCTGTCTCGGACTTCTCGCTGCGTTCGAAGCAGGAGCACCCCGCGGCGGCCCGCCAGCCATCGCCCGTGCCGGTACGGAGAGGGAGGGAACGCCGGGCGAGGAAGAGCGATGTTCAGCTGCCGCAACGGAAGGCGAGCCCTGCTCTCGGCGGCTGTGCCCATGCTACGAGATCATGCCCATCTGTTGTTCTGTCACTTGTTTACCTGAATGTTAATGGAGTCGGACATAATGACTTCTGGAAAGAAAAAAATAAAGTTATATTTAAAAACAATAAAAAAAAAGAAACAAAGCAAAACCCCTTGTTAGTGGATTTTTTAATGATGTGTTGTCAGATCTCGTTTCTTTCCATCGCGTACTGATTTCTGCCACGTCTTCCAAGGGAGCAGGCTTGTCTCGTTCTTGTATTCAAGCAAAATTCGAGCTGCAGGGAACGCAGTCCTTAGCTGACCCTCTAGGTGGTTTCCCATGAATGTGATGCTCTTCACTTCGTGCCTTGAAACTTTTGGATTGTGGTGCTGCGTCGTTGCTCCAGATGGGGATAAAACTATTCCTGCCTCTGGAGCTAGGATTAAGCTGATATGAGTCACTGTCAGACTCGGGCTGGTGTTCAAGAGGGGGAGAAACGATAGTGGAAACTAACTGGCAAAGCACAGTGCGCATTTGGCGGCCAGGGCGTGTGCCTTGGGACCTCAGCCTGGAAGCATAGCTGGGATCTTAAACCTTCCCCGGCTAAATGCAGTCCCCTCTGCACCTCAGGTCTGAGTATTGACAACCGATGTGCTCGAAACGGATGAGTTGTATGTGATGCTTGAGCTGAGACGCTGGGAGAGGACAGGGCGAACCAGGCCCCTTTAAGGTGCTGTTAAGTGAAGATATGGGTTATTCCTGGAAAACGGCAGTCCTGCTGGGTAGGAGCATGTGAGGCCACATGGATAAACCACTGTGAAGGGAAGTGGTGGGTGGAACGCTTGCAGCCCTGGCTTACGCTTCTCTTAACCATTTTTTTCCCAGAAATCTGAAGGACTTGGAAAGTCACTGGAGACCTTACTGTGGACTTCCAATTCCCAGGAATATGTTTGTGGAATCTTTTTTTTGTGAAACAAGAATTTTCACAAAATAAAAATACAAGCATGAATTTTTCTAAGTTAGACCAAATTGGGATTTTTTTCCAGTGGAATTCTTTTCCTCCCCCCTCCCAAACTTTGTTAGAAGAAACCCTCTAGACTGTTTCTAACGAGATGTTTTGGAGGCATTTTTTTGCTTTGGCGAGCTCTGTTTCGTAAGCCTCTTCTGGGCTGTTTGTGTCCTAAGTAGCAACATGCCTGTTTCCTACTAAGACAGCTGCGACTAACATGTATAAATTGCTTATGTCCATTCCCTAGTAAGAGGTTGTCTAAGTTCTAACCAAGATTTGCAATAGTCCCACAGGAGGGAAGAAAAACCAGCCAGCTCTCCCATGCAAGAGCTGTTTATGGCGGAGGTTTCTGTAGAGGAAAGCACCCTCCCTCTGCCTGCCTGCTCCACTTGCCAGGCTCAGCGATGAAGGACGTGTTAGATAGTAGCTGTGCTCACGTTCCTGCAGTCAACCACCTTTTCCTTTGCTGGGCACACACCATGGCCCTTCCAGTTAGGGGAGAGGAGGGAGTTCCAGCTCCAGGGCAAGCTGCTAACAACACAGGAGACTGTTCTGGGGGAAAAAAGAAAAAGAAAAAAAAAAAAAAAAGAAAAAAAGGTGAGTATTTCAACAACCTCCTTTTACTAGCAGGGCTGTGGTAGGGCTGGGAAGCTGTGGCTGCAGAGAGGAGGCGAGAGTGGAAATACAGCCCCCAGTGAGGGAACAGCTGCCATCAGTGGGTGCCGAAGGGGAGAGGGAAACAATTAACTACCTGACCAGCTCTTGATTAAGTGATAAAGAGTAATAAAGTGATAAAGGCTAGGAACCCCAAATCCCACGTGTACCACGCTGTGCATTTGAACTAGAGGCGCGGTGTTAATCTGTGTATTTTTGTCTGACCACTCAGTTTCAGCCTAGGGAGCTGCTAGGAGTGGTCAGACAAAAAAACGCAGGGCATAACCTAAGCAGGAGGGCGCAGAAGTGCCATTCCAGCCACAGCTCTTCAGCCGACCTCTGGCAGCGTGTCCGACAGCAGGCAGCCTAATGCTTTGACTTCAGAGCCCAGGGACCTGCAGCAAACAGAGAACACCTCCCAGCCGCTAAAACTGCTGCATAACAAACCCATGTTGTTTTCACGCTTGCAGATACATTAGAGAGTACATAAACTTTGCAGCCGGGCACGCTAGTGTTGACCAGCCAGCATATCTCACTGGGTTTAGATGACCCAGCTCAAGTGCCAGTGGTTACAAGTAACATTTCTAATTAGAGTTTAATTACACCTTTTCCTTTAAGAAAAAAAAAAAAAAAAAGTGTTTCTTGGCCCTGCTTTGCTAGGGCATTCCCTCGTGATAGAATACAGCTTTACTGAGTACTGAAGAGGTGTTGGTGTTCGGCCAGGTGAGATGGCACACACACAGCACCCTGCCTGCCGGCTGCCAGTCAACTGGTAAGATTTCCTCTGGCAAGAGTTAGCGGTCTTAAGTGCAAAATCCCGTGTTGGCTACAAAGTTGTGTTGGCTAATGAAGCTCCTATAGGTCATGTTCTAACGAGAGGTCTGGGGAGTTTTAGGGTTTTGTGGGTTTTTTTTCTTTTTTCTCTCCAGGCCAGTAATAACACTGTTATTGTGAAGAATCAAGCTGGTAAAGACCTTCATAGCCTGCCTGCATTAAAACTCATTCCACGGGAACTAATTTTGTGTAGTTACCTTAGGGGGAAAAAGCACCAACATGGGTAAACAGCACTGGAATACATCAAACCTGCTTGCAGGTGAGCCAGGACCAAATGAAAGTGCAAAGTAAAACAGGTAAGTGAAGCTCGGAGTAGAAGAGAGGTGGTGTCAAGCACTGAATCCTGGAAGCTCCCCCCACAGGAGATTTCAAGGCCATTTGTAGGCTTTCCTTCCTGCAAATGGGTGAGGGCAACCTGAATTATTTCCTTCAGCCTGTACCCATTCTGGCTTGGTGTGATTGCCTTCTCCCAGCAGAGAAGGATGCAGTGGTCACTACTGTGCTTTTGGTTTTTGCCTGCAGGAAAATACTCCTTTCCCTTCCCACCTCCCTTCAGGAGCTCCAGCATCAGCTGCGTGTGGCCATACCAGACTAACTTCCGTACTCCTTCCAGACACAGGAGATGGTGAAAATCCATCTGACCGCTCTGTCTGGCTTGCAGGATCTGGGCGGCTGCTAGGGAATCGCCTCCTGCCTTCCTACAGCCATGAGGAGAGGGGCCAGCGGTCCCTGCCAGGCGCCTGCCCCAGCCTCTGAGCGCAGCAGCAGCAGGAGCCTGCCAGTGAGCAGCGGAAACAGTTACCGGATGGGGGCCAAACGACAGATCTATTTGCAAGAAAGGAGCACGAAGCACCCAGTAACGGGGCTGAGACTGGTACGCGTTTGCACACGCCGCTCCCACACGCGGGGACACGCTGGCTTCCTGCAGGCACATGGGGCCACCTCTGCAAAGGAGCCGGCCTCTCGGAGCCCATGCACCGGATGCAGCCCGCTTGCTTGGATGATATTCTGTTCTGCAGCTCAGATCCACCCTTCAGTACCGCCCACCGCCCCCCCTTCAAGCCACCTTAATTCATGCCGGCGAGGGGAAAACGCTTTACCATCTGTTCATCTTCAGAGTCTGACTCATTATTTTTATTTCAGTTGTCGCCAAGCAATAGCAAAAATCCCAACACACCAGCATATCCGCTGCTGCAAACTGTCTTGTCCTCAGTCACCAGAGAAAAAGCCGCTCATCCCCAGTTCTCCGCAGTGTGATACTAAATCTTCTGCAAAAAGACAGGGAGGAGGAAAAGGGTAGTCAGCTTCTGAAGGTGACCTTGCTCATCAACATACAGAGCATCCAGGCAAAAAATAAGAACCTGTGGAAAATGGAAATTTCCTCTGGAAATGGAGGAATGGGACTTGTCCCTGAGGGCACCCACATCCACAGGTGATGGAGATGGTGGAGGTGGTGTTGCCCTCTTCTGCTCCTCTGAGCCCCTAACCTAGCATTGAACCAGGGTTCAAAACAGGAGTGCCGCTGCACCAGTCTATGGTGTATCCTACTTGTCTCCAGCCTTACAAAAATGGGACATGTCACCGCTTACATCCTTTTCTTACTTGTCCCTTAGCACCCTCAGAGGCTCACTCCTGGTGTGTCCCCAACACCATAGACAGTGTTACACAGCACTGGTAGCCTTCACCCATGGTTTACTCTTGACTGCCTTTTTGTTGCCTGTTTACTACCCTCCTCCTATCCCTTCCTACTCGCCCACCAGAAGACTCGGGTTTTCCTTTCTTCCTCCCTCCAGCTGGGAACCCACTTGAATGCCTGTGACCGTGATACCGTATGTGTATACATTAAAAAAATAGGATCACCAAATGGGCAAACACCTCTAGAGCTGCTGTTTTAAAACTACAGTGCGACTCCAGCCGGACAGAAGACATTTTGCACTAACCTTCCTCATTGCTGCCAACTGTATTATTCCAAACGCTGCCTTCGTCTCATAAACTACCATAGTTAGCAACACTGCAGCAGGCGAAAGTATATACTTGAAAACTGACAATGCAAATGAAGTGGCTGCAATTTATATTATGGGTGACTCACAGTGAGGCCCTGCTTGAAGGCATCCAGTGAAGTCTCCTCGGCTGCAGCCTTACCTCTAGCACACCCATCGGCAAAGCAACCGGCGATGCAGCAGGGTTGGGACGCTGCGGGGGGGGATAGTAAAGTGCCACTAACGTCGGAGAAAGCGGGGCTACATGGTAATTTCTTCTGTTGCAAAATGATGGCATAGATGAGCTTTGCTTATATTCAAGGCCTATAAAAAAAAATCCCTCAGAGTGGGGTGATCTGAAGAGGTAAGGATCCTTGCTCAGGCCCTTTGCAGGCATTAATTTAATTTAACGATGAAGCCCGAGGGCCAGGCAAGGCAGTAACAGAGCCCGAGCCAGGGAAAGGGTGGAGACGAGCCCAAAAACTGCCGGGCCACATGCTGGCACAGCAAACCTTGCCTTTTCTTTTTTCCTTAGCATAGGGTAAACAAGATAAATATTGAAGCCACTTGGGAAATGTATTTCCACTGAAAATTAAACTTTTTGCTGAAAGAAGGGGAAAAACCCCTGTTTTTGGCCAACACCAGTAAAACATTTTCAGACAGAATTCCATTCCTTGACACACACACAAAAAATGTTCTTCTGGGACAGAAAATGGAAACTTTTTTTTTTTTTTTAATGGATGGATAATGGTTTTATGCCCCAAGTGACTTGGGGTTTTCTGGTTAGAAAATGAATGAAAATGAATACAAAAAAAAAAAAAAAAAAAAAAAAAAAGAACAAAACAAAAAAACAGACACTTCCTCTTAAGTTTTCATAGTGGCCAAACCCTGATCTTCTGATGAGAAAAAAAGCTCTGCTTGACATGCGGTTTTTTCCGGACTGTTTAGGGCGGTAGCGGTGCCGGGGACCGTGTGGAAGGAAGGGCCGTGCCCGCCTCGCCGGCGGGCT
>NW_010526004.1:0-319 GCF_000687285.1 Phaethon lepturus | reverse complement strand
ACCACAGGCTCTCCGGGGTGCAGGGGTACGCCCCAAACTCGCCCCTGCGCAGGCGGCAGCGCCAGAACCTCCACACAGGCTGCAAAATGGCGAACGAATGGTCGGCGCGCTGCACCCTGGGAGCTGTAGTCCCTCCGTCGCCGCCGCGGCGGAGAGTAGGGCCCGGCCCCGTTTCGCAGCCGGCCACTGATATTTTTCCCGACGCCCCGTCTCTCAAAATGTCCCCCGCCGGGCGAAAGGCGGGACACTACAACTCCCAGGACGCAAAGGAGAGAGGCAGTGCGGAAGGGGCAGGCCCCTTCAGCTTCCCGCCCCTTCC
>NW_010526003.1:931-1286 GCF_000687285.1 Phaethon lepturus | reverse complement strand
TCCGCGCCGGGGAGCGAACAAAACACCCCGATAAAGCGGGGCGGGCGGGCAGGAACAATGGTGCGAGGGGCGTGCGGGTGTGAGTCCGTCCCGGCCCCGCCGCCCGCCCCCACCCGCTGCCGCCGTGAGGGAGCAACAGATAGTGTGTGATGCCCTTAGCAAGCAAGAGCTCACTTTCCACAGTCAGGTTCAGATTTCCAAAGCATAAAAAGACTTGGTTTGCTTTTTTTTTTTTTCTTTTCTTCCCTGGGTTTAATTGGTCGCGATTGTTAAATCGCCCCCAATTTGGAAGGTATTTGAACCACGTAGATCGGGTTTCGCCAAACGAGATCACGAGTCGAAATTAGTAGGTCTG
>NW_010526003.1:0-363 GCF_000687285.1 Phaethon lepturus | reverse complement strand
CCCCTCCCCCCATTGCGATATTGGCTTGGAATAAAATATTTTGTGATTACCCTACGGCTCTAATTAAATTCTGTTGTCTGATTATTCCTGATTTGTGTTTTTAAACTATTTTCTGAGGCGGGGACCCATTTCAAGATTACATTTCCACGTACTCAAGCAGTGGGCGAAGCGACGTTATCGGGGAAACATTTTGCGCTTTCCCAAACCCTAGCCCCGACTATGGATTTACGTTGAATTTAAACCCTCGAATAAGATGTAACCCGAAACTAAGGCATGCGAATTAACGGTGACCAGGAGCGCTGAGCAGCGATGGGGTGGGCGCAGTATCACGGATCCGACTGGTTTTCCTTCTCGGGGGAGGGG
>NW_010526002.1:1172-2161 GCF_000687285.1 Phaethon lepturus | reverse complement strand
GGTCACAGCTCGACGGGCTTTCGCGGATCGGTTAATTAAACCGAAGCAAAACAAACGCAAGGGACGTAAAAATTTAGTGCCAGGGGTTCAGGTGCATCCGGAGCAGAGACGGCTCCGGCTCAACCCGCTCGTCTTCTAACAAGGCAGGACGGGCTGGGCTTGGGCGGGAGACCGAGCCACCTCTCCGGCGTGGGCAGGACGCGCAGGGGCCGCAGTCCTATCCGCGGCGCAAATAATAGCCATGGGAATAGCGAATTGCCGAGACGGAGGCAGCGCAGAGGCGCTAAACCCCGCCAGAAAGAAGTGCGAAGCGCGGCTCCCCCCAAACGCGGGCCCAGGCACGCTCTAAGGGCGGCACGCGAAGCGTGACACCGAAGTGACCCGCTTTAAGCATGCACGAACGCAAAAATCATACAAGCCTATGATATAAGTTCACGCTTGGTCACACAGCCCACGAGACCCACGTGAAGAGGTTTAAATTATCGCTTTGTTTTCCATCAGGCTTTTGGTGTTGATTTAAGCTGCCCAAACAAATAATTACGGTCTTATCTCCATCACGCAGCAGCATTAGCCGCAATTCATCATTTTTAGCTTCTTTGTTGCATACGTTGTGTACACGTGTATAAAGAAAGAAGAAATTCAGCCATTGACACGCCACAGGGCACGGGCATCGCAAGATGCTCTTGCCAAGACGGTGGAGACGGGCATTTGGCTAAATCTGGTCTCAGCTAGAACAAAAATACAATCTCCAAGGAACTCTTCCCTGCAAACGCCTGTGCGTTTTTAACGGCTTCTGGAAATGAGACTGTCAGATCCGCAGCGCTCAAGGAACAGAATCACAGAATCATTAAGGCTGGAAAAGACCTCTACAACCATCGAGTTCAACCATCAACGCAACACCACCATGCCCAAAGCGACGCTCAACGAGCGAGCGCACGGACCCGGAAAGGGTTGCCCCAAGCTCACGCCGAAGCACACATAAAGCAGGG
>NW_010526002.1:500-779 GCF_000687285.1 Phaethon lepturus | reverse complement strand
TCAACGAGCGGCCGCACGGACCCGAAAAGGGTTGCCCCAAGCTCACGCAGAAGCACACATAAAGCAGGGTGGAGGAGCCAGCCCGGAGGGAGCCGAGCCCCGGGACCCCAAACCCCCTGCTCCGGCACCGGGCCGGGCACCGGGACCAGCGTCCTGCTTACGGCGGGCTGCCAGGGCACCGCACCGGCCAGCAAAGGGAGGGAAGGCTCCATGTCAGCACCAGAACTGCAAGTTGCAGCGTTCAGGCCCTTTCCACGAGCTCCCTGCCTGCACACCCTT
>NW_010526002.1:0-247 GCF_000687285.1 Phaethon lepturus | reverse complement strand
GCAACCGGGAGCCGGTGCCCTCGGCATCCAGAGCGCCTGAGGAGCCGAGCGGCTGCTCCAGGCTTTGCCGGACGGCAGGGAGGAATCCTGATGCAGGCGTTCGAAAACCTCGCCCGCCATCGATCTTAGCCGGAGAGCCAGGACAGAGGTAACTATAACTCACAGGCAATTGCTAGATAAGACACGACAGGTTATGCCAGAGCTCTGCCAAGAAAGATCACGGAGATGATTATGAAGTCAATTCTCG
>NW_010526001.1:0-9272 GCF_000687285.1 Phaethon lepturus | reverse complement strand
GGCCGGGCTCCCCTTGGCGCGAGGACGCCCGGGGAGGCGGAGGAGCGCTCTCCAGGCAACGCCCGAGGCAGCCTCGCCCCCGTCTTCCACCGCTGCGCGGACGCACCCAACCATCCGCTACAACCAGGGTTTTGTACGACGCCTTGTAGATCCCTCCGTGGGTCTGCCCACACGCTCGCTGCTATAGGAGGCTGGATACTGCCCGGTTTCTGGATACTGCCGGTTTTAGCCTCTGCGCTGGAAAAAAATAGCTATTGACTCCAACCGGGCAAGGACTTCACACATTCAGCCCAGAGCCAAATACGTAAATTTTCTACTGCTGGAATTTTTTGCAGACCGCCGTGAGCCACTGCAGAAGCCTGAACAGCCTCCAGGCCGGCTCATTTACTTGAAGCCTTTGATTGCCACCTGACATTCCAAGCAACCGGTTTTATCTCCTCCCTCGCCGCCGCACTCCAGCCCCGCGAGGAGGAAGGCCTTTCCCTCGCCCAGACTGCTCGTCACTGCAGATCTGGGCAATGGAGAAAGGAACCGGTCAAGCTGGAACCTGAAAATAACACGGGCATCAGGCCTCCTTCTTGATTGTATTCGGGACCCTTCGCATCCAGCGGCAGACGGGGGATTAGATATTTAGACAGCATGATTTACCGTGATTTGCCAGATGACTTCAGGAGAGGGGCTTTGGATGTGTCTACCTTGAACTAAATTTGCAGGCACTTGGAGCACGATGTAGGATTTGCTTCTATTATGAACGAGGGAGCCTTTACTTCAGTTTTTTTAATGTCATCTTTTCCTTGAGTTGTGTGTGCATTCTTGAGAAGTTCAACAGATTTTACTAACCTACAACGCTGACCATCTTATTCTGCTAATGGAAATGCCAACTCATTTACTACTGCTTTTGAACTTGTCTCCGAATTATTTTTAGTTCTTTTTTCTTTAGAAAAAAAGATTAGAAACAGGGTCCTCTCCTACATTTTATAATACACAGTCTGAACATGGGACGAATTTTCTTAAGAAAGCAGTTCCTTTCTTTAGAGACAAAGCTGGCAACAGTCGTTCCATCACAAAGACACGCTACAGGACTGGCCCGTACCGCAGAGGGAGGCATTTCACCGGCCTCCCATCCAAGGACCCACCCTGACTTTCCAGTGACTCGCGCAAGGCTCTCCAGAGCGTGCAACAGGAATTTTGTCTCCTAAGCCTCAGTTCAGCAAGATAGTTAAAACTAACTTCGACCTCATGGTCAAGCTCAAAGGCTTGATTTCTACTCACCTTTTTTTGTTAATGTTTTAAAATTGCTTTTTCTGCCTGTATCTGAACACCTAATGAAGCTTGTGAATGGAAGCAAAAAAAAATACGTATGCGTGAAGATACTTCTTACAGGTGCATGTAATACAGCTTACTGCTCCTTCCCCTGAAGTGCCACAGGCAGCTTTTGCACGTGGTGGGAATGGAAAAGGAAGGACAATTTCCTTCAAGAAACACCCAATGAACTGTGCTGATACATAAAGGAAAACACTAACACCGTCAATTGCTGTTTCTCACACTGTTCTCCCTTTTCCTAAATAAAAACTAGATATCAACACCTGATACTCATCTTTTTAATCAGTTTCCATCACAAGCACTGCTAAGAACATCTGAACAGTAAAGCTGAAAGAGTTTAAGATTAATTTCCATTTAACTTTTCTTTCTTTTTCTTTCCTTCTTTCTTTCTTTCCTTCTTTCTTCTACCTCCCTTCTCCACTCAAATCTCACCTCTAGGTAGTTTCACAATCTGACTCACTTTGCTCTTCCCCAGGCTAGCGAGCTCCAGCAATGACAAGATGTAATGCTACAGATTTGAATTTTACTCTAAGCCCCAAATTACAACGACAGACATTTTGTTCAATATTTTACTGCGTATGACTTCTTTGCTAATTAAAACATCAGCCCCGCTCATGATAGTGTGGAGGGCAACAATACATTTCCCAGACCTGGTGGGCTGTAGAGCTAGCAAGAATATCCACTTCACAGCTGGGTTAACCAAAAAAGAGAGATGCTAATGATTTGCCCCATATCCTATCGTGTACTGAGTACTAGGGCCAAGAAGAGGAAGTTTAGTTTTGACTCGCATTTGCTTTCTCAAACAACTGCACGACAGCCTCTTTCAATCACTACGTGGGAAAAGAGGGGCCTTTTCTTTCTGATTGTACCCAGCCCGTGGGTACACGAAAGTACCCCGAAACCCACTGAGTTGCCTTTTCAATCAACAAAATGGAATCATCCTTGTTACGCTCCAATAAAATAAAATAAAATAGCAATAAAATGATGTATGCACTGAAGGATGCTGACTATTTCTTTTAACTAACTCTAAACCTGGCAATTTGTAACAGATCTTCAGTCGGTGCAGGAGCAGATTCAGTGATGTTTGTGCTCTTAGCGACACAAAAAGCATGTTTACAATTACCTTTACTTTTACAAAACACATGCAGAAGCAAGAAGTTTTCCTGGCTGGCTGAGACCACCAGTGCATCTACCCCAGCATCCCCAGTCACTGACCAGCACCAGGTGCTCTGGGGGAGAAGCAATGTCACAGATAATTTTGAAATAGCACTCCCCAGAGAAAGGTCTGCCCTCAGCACCTGGTGATCTCATTTCAGCAGCTGATGTTAAATTTACCCCCTGTTTCATCAAGGTGTATGACTGCCCTTCCAAGTAATTTGATTCGAACATCAGTATAGATGTTTTCCTTACCATTATAAATACCTAAACCTTTCCTGAATGCAGCTCAGCACTTCCACTCACAGCTCTCCCATGAAAACAGCTCACAAAGTTTAATCATGCGTTGCAGAAAAGGCTGTTTTTCTCTAATAGTTGAAAACCTGTGGCTTTTTCATTTGATCTTATTTTTCTTGCCGCATATACAAAGTAAACATAACTACAATTGTCCAATAAAGTGCCTCTTCCTGTTCCTATTGAAGTCAATGGCAACGCTTTCTAAAATCAGATTTGTTTTCTTACTCATTAACTGTAAAATCCAGAAACCCGCAAGGAACTTTCCAGTGAGGGGGATTTAGCAAAGTCTATCAATACACAGTAATTATGACAGCAAACTAATTTTAGGATAAAATAACAGAAAATAAATTCCAGACTTTTAGATGCATTTGGAAAAGTTATCTGGTTTCATAGCCTCTCAGGAGCCAAAAAAAAAAAAAAAAAGAAAAAAGAAGAGAAAAAAAGGCATCAGATTGTTAATGAGACTGAAAGCCAGAGTAAAATAAAAATCCCTCAAATCTGTCATCGGTGTTTGCGTTTGCCAAGAAGGCCTGGATGTTATCCTGCTGGGGAAGAGAAGATTTACGGCACCGCACACCTTCATCCATCCTATTATTATATATGAAATGGAAAATAAAACAGGCCGGTACTGCTCTCAGAAATAATCAGTATTTTGCCGCCACCAAGCAACAAGCATTGTTATTATTATTACTAAATCAGCAGATACGGGGGCAGCCACGAGGTGCTCGTACATAAATTATTTAAAAAAAAAAAAAACAACAAACCAAATAGGACTGGGCTCCACCCTCCCAAGGGCGTGAAGGAAAATGAAAGAGGCCGGGGAGGGAGGTGGGAAGGGCTGGGCACGGGGCCCGCCACGGCCGATGGCCGGGCGGCAGCGCCCAGGACCGGGTCCGATGCCCAGTGCCCGGCACCAGCGGCCGTGAAGGAAGCCCGGGCCCTGGGTTGGGGTTATCTGGCTGCGGAGAATACGCTCCCGCTCCACGTGCGATGTCACACACCGCTGCATGGGTCTTGTGATTCTCCTGCTAGAGCTGGGCTTTGCCATCGGAGAAACGCTTGTGCCCCGGCAGAAAAACCCAACTGGAGTTCCTTCGTGGGTTACCGACTCCAAATTTCAAGCTACATACTTGAAAATCTGCGCTACTTACTGCCCCGCAGAGCTAACGCAGCAGCTCGAGAGGGGCCTGTCTTAACGCAGGCACAGAACTAACTTCTTTCTCAATATTGAAAGTGAAGTAAAACTTTTTAATAGGATTGCTGTTTGAACTTTATGGTTCTTTGCAAGATCAAGGCAAATGACATCATCTCCATGATCGAGACCCCTGGTTTTGACATTTTAAAGGTCACAGTCAATACATGTATTTAAAAAAAAAAAAAAAAAAAGACAAGACTTCTGAGAAAATACGCAACCTAACATTGTTGCAAGTTACGGAGAAAGCTATTATAAATGAAAGGGACTAGAGAACCACAATCATTTTCTCTTTCTGCTACTCCTTTCTTCGGCACAGATCCTCCACTGAATGAATTTCTCGCTCTTCAGCAATGGCAAAAAGAAAAATATTTTGATAATACTTTGAGAATTTGATTATAAACCCACAAAGCCACAAAAACTGGCAAAGGACCTAGAAGGTGTAACACTTGAAACTGCCAATTCATTTATTTAACTGAGTGGATTTCAGACAGTTTCCTTTTACCAGTCAAACAGTGACTTGGGGTTAGCCCCGCTGGGGATTGAGCCGTTACAAGGCCTCACGTTGCTGGCAAAAAAATTCAAAGTGCCTCTGCTGCAGCGCGGGGCGCCCGGCTCCGAGCGCGCTACCGTCCCGCGCCCGTCGACCGAGAGGCTTTTGCTCGGGACTCGCAAGAGAAGCAGCGTGCTGCGCAGGCGGGGCCCCAGCTGAGCTGCTGGGAGAGCGGCTCCAGAGCCCGAAAGGGATGAGATTTCGGTCGGTGCCCCACACACGAGCACGGGACGGCCCCCGTGTCGCGCCGACATCCACGACCTCTAGCGGGCGGGGCCCCAGCTGAGCTGCTGGGAGAGCGGCTCCAGAGCCCGAAAGGGATGAGATTTCGGTCGGTGCCCCACACACGAGCACGGGACGGCCCCCGTGTCGCGCCGACATCCACGACCTCTAGCGCCGGCCCAGAGGCAGACGCATCTGCCATCCCTCACCTTCGGGAGGGGGCTATGGACTGTCACGGGGCACGGCAACTCTCACACTTCCTTTCCAAGGTGTGCCACCGAGCAAAGAGAATTAATGATTTACTAGAAAAAAAAAAAAGAAGGAAAAAAAGAAAAAAAGAGGAAGCTTAGTGATTACAGCAGTCAACCCAGGAGAAGAGAAACCTGGCATCTAGTTGGTGGTCCAGGAAGCATTTATTCATTTGGCTGTAGACGGCCACCTGAGAAAACACATCAGAGAGTGGGAATTAGACACCCCAGTTCCTCCTCCTCCACCAAATGAAGTCTCACCCTTGCAGCAGGAGGAGCCCTGTTGCCAAAGGGGAGGACATCTCGGCAAAACCAGCAGCCATCCGGCAGGCGAAACCTCCCGAGATGCCAGAGATGCGGGTGTACACCCCCCCGCCAGGCTGGAGAAGGTCTCGTAGGCAAACCTGCCACTACCTCGAGAGAGGCCTTAACCACGGAGCTGCCAGGAAAAGCTGGGGCTTCTCCCTGGCTGCATTTGCATGTGAGGATGGCACGTGAGTGACAGCAGCCGGGCCAGAGGATGCTTGCTGGCTTCAGGACAGGGAGGTTCTTGGGAACGGCGTCCCCATGGCATGCTGAGCGGCTCCCCTCTCTCAAGGCAGGAGCAGCTCCCGGCTGGCTTGGGCAAGGAACAGCGAGAAGCCAGGGACTTCTGCCACCGTTCTGGCTAGGCAGGCACTCAGAGGATGCAAGCGCATATGTTCCACCTGAGGTCCACTTCAGACATCTAAATCCTTCCCCATATCTGGCCTTAATTCTCAAACAGAATAAAGAACCGCAGGAAAAGAACAGAATTGGATGAAAACACACGACCATCACATTCCTGGTTCAAATGTAAATATTGTCATTTAAAATGATGCTTTCTTGGCTGAATTTTCAACATGATGCTGCTTCTCTCACCTGGGCTTCTTTACATCAAAAATGTACTTGTCTACACATACATGACGGTGCCTGTATCTCCTTCTATAGTTCTCATGCTCTTGCTTTTCCTTGAACAGTTCAGAGAGGAAGCCGTATGTTGGACTAGAAGCGCCCAGACCTGAGCACGGCTCCCACGTACGTTGGGTTATGTGCCCAAAGAGGGAACCCATCACTGCAAGACAAACACGGTTATTTCCCCGCACCGGCTGCATGACTTCAACGTTCCCTACGTCAAAGTCAAAAGTCGCCAAGTGTGACAGCCCGCTGCCAAGCCAGTCCTTCTGCAGCTCAAACACCAGGCTCTAAAAAACGAAATGAAGCCATTAAGTTGTCAATCAGAAAGCATACATTATACCAAGTACCACAAAATTGCAGAGATGAGATGATTCTCCTCTTATTTCTTTTGTAACACAATTAAGATGTTATCAGGCCCAAGTACAATATTGCAGTATCCTGGCCTACATGAAAATCCTTGAAAGCCGCGTTTATTCGCCACCAGAACCACAAGCTAATAATACAGCCTCCGCGCAGGCAGTCCCCATCTGTTGCTTTTTCTAAGTTGCGAACAAACCCATGATGCTGTGTATTGTGAGGGTATTAACAATCCCCAGACACCGTTACCAGTGACGTCTAGTGCCTAAAATTTATACTCCACCAGCTATATCCCCTTCCAACCTGCCCTTCCATACGCTTCTTTCCTTCTTTGTTTTCCTTGCAGTATAAAGAATTCACATCCTGAAAACACACTGTCAACTTACAGAACCGATTCAAAAGAAATAGATAAAGAAGAAAGACATTTCGGCCAAACTTCAGACCCAAGTGTAAGACACGGGCCCATGCAACAGACCCAAAGCTCACACCGTCCAACTTACGCACCGTGTAACACATGCTCGTGAGTAACTCCGACGCTCTCTTCTCTACTACTACACGGCCTCTAATAAACTCTCCACTCCACAACGTACCGGGGAGCCACAATGTAAAGGAGGAGAAGGCTGCAACAGCCGGTGCTCCCACTTGTTGCAGGAACCTGCGTGACAGGAGCTGTTGCACGCAGCCGTGCTGAGGTCCTACAAAGCATCACCACCTACAAGGTGACCAGCTGCTTCGTAAGAGCCACTTACAACGCTTTAGTAAGGTCTGTACGCGGGGTACGGTGTAAGTGCCCAGCTTCTTCCACTGACAGACCCTGAAAGCTAGAAAAATAAAAAAAGAAAATCCACTGCCTTGTGCCATCCTTGATTTCTTCTGTCTGAAGAGAGGATCCTAAAAGCTGTGTTTGCAACTTCGTGTTAGTCTTTTGCTCTTTGTAACCAGCTAGAAGGTTTTGCCTCTGTTTAATAACCCCGTGGCTCAGAGGTACCAGCCATTTACCACATAGGCAAAAGCCACCCCAGGGTGATCTTCTATGTGTATATTACAAACAACACGCGGCAGTAAACGGCATCCCATGCATCCAAACTCTGGAGCTTTTGTTTATAGGAAACCTCAATAAATAACTAAATGGCTATCGATAAGAAGCATCTTTTCCTTTTAAAGGCAGTCCTTGTTCATAGTCCGAGTTTCTCGTATTTCTAACCGTCGAGAAACAGCTCCAGCACTCACCTCATCTGGCCAATCACGCCTGGTAACACCTGTCTTTTCACATTCTCGCTTTTATTCATTATTTATGTTTCTCTTTACACAATACACCCGCAGGACAATACATCTCCAGCACGCTTACGGATTTGATCCAAAGCTCGCTGGAGTCAACAGAATGACTTCACTGGCTCTGGAGCGAACCGAGGGCCCCAGCTCCGCAAACGGGCTTCCAGCCTGAGGAGGGACTTACACACAAGTCAGGCATCCCAGCCCACAAGCGCAAGCGCAAAATCCCTAACCCTTTAGCTGCTTGTCTTTTAACCAGCCGAGGTTTCTGAAAGCCTGAACTGTTTGCAGGTTTATTTGTTTTTTCCCCAGTTACCTGTTTTGTGAAAGAAACAAACAAACAAACCAACCACTGACAAACCCTCTGTAGTGATCCATGAAATAGGGGAGCAGGGGATAGATCGCACTCTCCCAAGTGTGGTCCTGGCCACTAAGCGCTGGAGTAGTTTTGTGTGTGTGTTCATATATGTGTGTCTGTAGATGTATGTGTATATATGTATATAAGTGCACAGACACACGCACGCACATTTTTTGTTCCCCCTCCTGGCCCCATGAATCTTGAATTTTTTTCTTCTTGGTGGAAGCAGGGGAGAGCAGGAGAACGATCCTGCCTCCAACATGACTTGTAGCCAGGGATCTGCAGCACCCCTCTGGGAGGTGCACAATGCGGATTCCTGCCGAGAAAACGGCCCCAAAGCCTTACTCCCTCTGTTATGGCAGCACGTAGATGTCCTCTGGATCCCCGGACACGCATACCCTTTAGTCAAGCGGGTTCCACAGCGGGAAGGCAGCATCTTCATTTTTTTACAGAGATGGCCAATGCAGGTGGCACGTTACTGAGCCTAACTTTGACTTAGCAAGAGACCCAACGCTGAGAATTTAAGGTGGCAATGCTTCACAAACACCGGGCTTGCAAACTCTGTTCACTGGGAAACATATACTGTGCTTTACATTCCTTTACACGTGCCTCTTAAAGGTGTGCTACCTGAGTCAGCCCTCTGACTGCATTTCACAGGGGACCGGACCTGCAATTGCCGGTCTCCTACCAAGCAGACCTCCACTTCTACGTGACTTACACCAGCACTCAGCCCACACGTAAAGCTGCTTCTTCTGTAAAACTCTTGCTATTTCTACCCCCAATGAATTAATGCCATAAGCTTTACACACACATAAAACAGGTTTGGTTTGCAGGAGAGCGGCTGGGACCACATTTTGTTAGAGTATATCAATTAATTCAGGAAAAAAGGAGAGCGACACCCTTGCAATGTCAATGTGGTTAGTTATTTTGGAAAGAGAGAGGGAGGAAAAAAAGGAAAGGCTTTTGATTGACTACCAGTGTAAAAGCTGTCCATTTTCCACAAGTGGAAATCTTCCCTTTCTGGATGACGCTGAAGCCAGCCCCAGCCGGAGGCGATCTCTACCCCAGAAACAGTCACCCACTGGATCAACAACAAATGCTCGTTTTCCCGAACAATCCCACAGACACGGCCCCTGGCACCTTTGTTTCATCTCGAGACAGAGACAGATTTTTCACACTAGACATACCCTATACCGTACAACCCCGTTGCCACCGCAGCTGCAGACGCCGGCACCGGCAGCCACCTGCTCGCCTGCAGCGCCGGGATCCCCTGTTCGTCGGGCGCCGGCCTGGCACGTCACCCCTAAGGGGCAGGGATGCCGGCAGGCAGGCACATGCGGTCCCTGTCGCCCCTGCGCC
>NW_010526000.1:0-318 GCF_000687285.1 Phaethon lepturus | reverse complement strand
GCGCGGTTCAACCCTCCGTGCCCGCCGCCGCGGTGCGTCCTAAGGCGGCAAACCTCGGCGTCGAGCAAGCCCCATCCTGATCGGGACCAAGGTTTCCGGCATCTTTAAGCACAGAGACTCAGACAGGCGCCGCGGTGCCTTTGCCCTAAGCTCCTTACCCGCTTTCCGCCCCGGCGAGGGGCACCCTGACTTCCTGGGCATCCGACGGTTTGGACGTGCAAAGCACTAAATGCAACCTAATTATTATTATCTCCGTGGGGTCTGCTTAATCTTGATGGGGATTTACAAGCTGTTAGCAAATCGGCCGGTCGTCAAATG
>NW_010525999.1:39029-40687 GCF_000687285.1 Phaethon lepturus | reverse complement strand
GGTGTAGTTCCCTGGCCCCGCAAGCCAGCGCTTTGCGAAGCAGTCCATCGCCGAAACCCGCAGAGCTGCGAACCACGGTTTGCACAATTCCACCCACCCCCGATCAAATTGTCGTACCAGAAATCGTGACTGACTTACTCTGAAAGAAATTTAATGTATCTGCTCCCCAAACCGTCTGCAGTTATCGACCGTGACGCTTGCAATGGGCTCTGTGTACCCGGTCAACATACACTTAGAAATCTGGTATGTTCCAAGAAAATAATTTAATTTTCATAAACTTTTCCTGCCGGTTTCCTAGCAAAAGAAACTAATTTTTAAAGCTATTGAGAGAATTCCTCAACAAGTTCAGAAAGTTGAGGAGGGGATTATTTACCCTCCTTGTTTTGTCTAGGAATGTGAGATGGCGTATTTTAAAAGTTAGCAAGTATTAAAAGCCAAGAGCAGCGTGAAAAGTGGGTTTCAAACTCTTGTGCTGCCCGCAGCTAAGGCGCTGGGCTAGGGACCCGGCAGCCGCTTAAGCGTTCGCAGCCTCCACGCAGAGCAGAGGTTATTCACATGGCGGTTCGAGAAACTCCATTCATATATCTGACTACCTGGATTTGAATAGAAACCAGACAGCAATTCTTTCGTCCCAGCCACTATTCGCCCCGCTGGACAATAGAGATTTGTTAGCACACAGGCACAAGCCCTGGGACACAAAGCTGGAGGCAGCAGAGATAGGGGCCTTCAGTGCACAGGAAATTACAGCTTTTGATGCACTGTTGGCAGGTCTGCCGGTTCAGAAAAGCAACATGACTGTGCCATGTTTAAGAGCTCCTTACTGCCATTTTTAACCACCTAGAATGTCATAAAAGCTTTATTGTCACAGTACATAAAATCATGAAGTCCATATGGTTACTTTTCAGCTGCGGTCGCTGCCCTGTGTCTGGAAGGCAGAAGCACGATGTGGCTGGAGATTTTTATTTGGAGATGGGAGGGAAGCAGGGGGAGAAATTGAAAGAATTTTGAGGACAGAAAACCTCAAAGTGTTTATAAAAAGCAGAGATTCATTACTGAGGCAGCTGATGCCTAGCCTGAGATGTGTTGTTGTAATGGACTTCATTTTAATGGTGGCTGTAAGGGGATGAGGCTGGACAGCTGATTTCATCATAAAAGACTCAGTAGACTTACTCCCTGCATCTCCTGTATCAGTTGTGTAGGAGGACATTATTCAGTGGTGTCAACTTGGCAAATACCAAAATAAATAAGAAAAACAAAAACAAAACGCTCACTGTCTGGTACCTCCCATTTCCCCCACTTTCCCACCAGTCTAGAGTTAAAATGAGAACTCCTCAGAGACTGGGCTTTAATCTGCCGATTGGAGCCAATGAGCAGAAATTATCAAGATTAGAAAACCAACCAGCGGGTTTTATTAGATGAAAAGCCTGCCCCTCGCTGTGCGCGGCGCCTCAGCCGAGGGGTGGAAGTCGGTTCAATCTTTACCCAAATGGCAGGAAGGTTTGGGCTGTTCCTCCTCATTTTCCATGTCTTGCCTACCCTACCGACTTCGCACCAGATAAAACACCCAGTCCAACTGGATATTAAGACTTAAAATTCGCAGCGGCATACCGCATCAGAGAGCAGCCCGCAGAGCCTGTGTGCCACTACAGGCGCAGCAG
>NW_010525999.1:24543-39004 GCF_000687285.1 Phaethon lepturus | reverse complement strand
AGGAATGACTTAGCTCTCTTCTTCACCAGGAAAAACAATGAAATTGAGAGTTGTAATATATTGCAGTTGTGAAATCTGTGTTTTTATTATGAACTGTGGAGATACAAAGTATCATAAAATACAGAAAACAAAGGTTGGGCTGTTTGCTGCTCTTAAGCATGTTTTATCAATGGCCATCCTTGTGACCTCGGAAAAAGGGGGAGAATTTTAAAGTGAGAAAAGCAGGTCCATCTTTCAAGGCACCTGGGAGATACCTGGGAAGACTCGTGTGGATGCCCTGCACCAGCCTACTAGGCAGACGATGGACGTGCTTGCATTGCTCCTTTGAGGAACGTGGCGGGGGGGGAAGACTGGATGACTAACACCACCACAATTTTGGAAAAAAGTGAAATCCTCTCTGAGGTGCTACTTGTAAGATTAACAAACATCCATATATATGTGAGGGGCCTGCTCATATAACTCTCAGCTGCTATTTCAGAACACTAGAAATACAAATGTGAATGTAAATGCTTTTCACAGGAATCAGTTTTGTCTGAATAATTATATAATTTCCTTGAATTCTCTTCCTGATGTGGTACAATGGCTTGGGTGTATTACTTCTCAGTAAAACTTAGGTGATAAGAATCAGGCTAGATTACAGTCAAGCTATTTTAATTTTTTTCTTGCTGGTACTTACAAACCCAGGAGGACCTACCTAAAATAAGCCTTTGAACAAAAAAATATTATGGATTACTTTTTAAAAAGGTTAAGGATATTGATGGCCCTACCTACAAAGCTCTTTTAGGTTAAATATCATGGTATTCTTAAAATACAGCAACCTTTTCCGTTGCTGCTAGGACTGTTAATATTTGGTATTTATCTGGAGACTGATTGTAAAACCTACCCCTTGAAAGGGCTGCCTAAGGAAAAAAAAAATATGCTGGAAAGTTAAATTCTGCCCTTGTAATTAGGTCTGAGTTTGAATACCTGTTAAGCATATCACTTTGAATGGAAACCAGACCATTAGAGGTTGGCAAAAAGCACTTCTGCCTAACCAAAACAGCCATAAAAGGAATGTCTGGGCATAACCTGTGCCCATAAACATCTGCGTACTCAGCTTGGACATGGGAATTAGCCCATCATGCACCTAAGAAAAGGATGCTGATGGTTGTTCTCGTGTGGTCAGCTTTTTTAAACCGCACATAGAAGTAACAGATAATTCAAAAGTCAGTTTTCCCAACTCCAGTTACGGCTATCCCAATAGAAAGTTTAAAAAGACTCAAAAAAGAAAACTGTTAACCACTAACAGGCTTGGAAGCTGCAGCTGATGCAAAAGACCAACACACAGATCTGACTATTCGTTAATATATAGTATTGCATTACAGGGTTAGTTGCCAATAAAAATGCATCAGGTATGCTGAAAGCTAGCAATACACTTGGCAATTTAACAAAAAATGTGGAATCCTAAGAATTTCATTTTATCTCAATAATAGCCAGCAGATGCTGTAATCATTTCAAAACCACAGCATTGATTAATATCACTGAAAAGTTTCAAATACTAAGACCTCGAAAGACAACAATTGGGTATTTTTATGATATGGATAACGTGAAGGCATGTTTGGGTTTTTTTTCATAAGAAGCAACACGAATGTACAGACTGATGACATCACCTTTTTAAATAGGCTTCAGTCACTCTTCCTTTCCCTGTACTGCCTGAAAATAGCGTGGACCATCAGCAGCTGTCCAGAACCACGATGCAAAGAAATTACCACAATTACCATGAATGAGCATTGCATTAAACTGCAAATTTTGAGTGCACTGAAGTGCTGCACCTCAATACCAACCCCCCTTCTGCATTAACAATTAACTGTGCCACCTAAATACACAGGTGTGTGAATGAATATTGCCGTAAGCTTGTGAACAGGAGTTCTGCCTGCTCGGTAGCGGGTCACTGTCGATCTTAACTGCCTTACAATTGTACACAATTTGGTTTTGCAACACCACATTACTCAGAGCTGCGGTTAACCCGTGTTTCATACAAAAAGGCCAGACTGTCTGAGATGAGATGCCAAAATGTGATTAAGGGCAGGAGAAGGCTCGGGGCGGGCACGCTGAAGTGGACGGGCACGGAGCGGCACGCTAACACGTCTCCCCAGGGGACACCGCCATCAGCTCACGGCGGCTCCTCCGCAGCGCAACTCACAACTGCTTTTAACGCGCAACAGACATCACCCGTGGGTTCTGACGGCAGCCCCGGTGCTAGGTGTGATGAACCTCAGAAGTGACGCGGTCATTCTTGCCAAATACAGGCACACTGAAACGGAGCTGGTGAGGTCCAGCAAACCGCAGGTTATCAATCTGCGACAGCCCCGTGGTGCGTTTACTGATCCTTAATTTGGCAACCTAAATCAGTTTATAGTTTTCTCGAACAGTATCTTGGCATATGAGCATTCAAGGCTTTACTGCTTAGTTTCTTTTGGGCTTACTGGCAGTCCATACGTTTACTTTAGCACAAAAGTACACATCCGTCTTTTCTCGTGCGTAGAAAAGGCCCGTCGTGCCTTCTGTAAATAACGCTACGTCTCAAGTCTGAGGTCATGAACAAGAAGGATCAGTCTGGTCTATACACAGGGGTGGTCAGGGTTTAACCATACATACTGTAATTTCCCGTCCTCCGTGTGCGCTTGCGCTGCCAGCTGCCCGCGCGCGGGAGCGCCAGCCCTTTACGTAACTGCAGCGCCTTCGCTCCGGGCACCGCTAGGTCTCGTGCTTCGAGCTGGACTAGTCCAGGGCAGCAGAACATCACACCTTCCCGAGCGAGGCTGGGGCAGCCGCATTACAAAATATGGTTATACAAGGGACATGAAAACTCTCCTCTGGAACTGGATGTTAAGAATGGCTATTCGTATTCAGATTTATTTCTTTAGGTGGAGTCTCAAATGCAGATTTTTAAGACAACACGTTTGCAGACAAGGTTCACGTGACAAATACAGATTCTGGTTATAAAACAGAATGCATTCAAGTTTGCCGTATATTTTTTTTTCTGCTAAAGATTTAAATATCATGTGGCTTTAGCTTTCTTTCTGTTCACTGAATATCAAGGTCAATTAGGAATGATGTCTGGCTAGTACTCTCAGAGCAGATTAGACAGTTGCATCAAAAACTAGGACCATGTATAGGTCATCTGTTACTGTGACCTAGATTTCTGAGAATCTGTTCAATTTGTTTTATTGAAAATGTGGTACTCGGTTCTGTTTCTCATAGCAAACCTCTCTATAATAGCAGAAAATAGCTTTATTAGATACTTACAGACATTGCTTACTACTTCTGCTAAGACACAAAGAAAATCAAATCCATGCAGCAAACCTGTGCCTGTCATCCATTTAATTTTAAAATAACTTAAGGTTCTGAAAGGCTTATGCCTTATAATCTAAAGCATTTGGTCCACATGCCAAATACTAAGCAATCTGAAATACATAATAGCTTAGCTTCAGCTTTGTTTGCTCTATTTAATTCATTTTTTTCCTTCAGTAACTAGTGGATAGATGCAATATTTCTGCAGTCTACTTTGGAAATGAAGAACATACTGAAATATTTTAGTAAAGTGAGGCTATTTCATTTGTGTCGTCTGCGTGGTACCCTCAAAGGAGAGTTGGTTTGGATCGCTCAGCCTGAGAGCAGAACCAGACTCCCCTCCTAAACCCCTCATGTTTACTTACTGAGTATAAAGGTTTTGCTATCTGAATTTTGACACTATGGTAGTGCAGCCTCCTGTGCTTTCTGGGTTGTCATTCTGAAACCACAAAAAAGCAGAGTTCCATTTGGAACATTTTAGACAAATTTCATCTCCTCTCACAGCTCTTAATTGTTCCAGCTAAAAAGCAATTACTGAAACATAGATCACGCAAGCACGGCAGTTTGTTGGTGTAAGCATTTGGGAGAGGGAAGGGGAAAAGGTATATCTTAAAATATTAGAAAATATTTGCTAAACATCAGTGAGTTCAGTCCAAAAGGAAAACTATTAAAAAAATGAAGTGATTGCAGAATCCAGAATTCAAAGAACGGTACGCCAACCAAATTTTAGAATTATCATCATCTGTCTCCCTGGCTTATCGTGCTGTGAGAGCCGTGGTACAAAACATATCTAGAACAGTTGTCTAGAACAGTTGTGCTCGCATCACACCCTAGGAAAAAATACAATCAAACAGCAATAGAAAGGGCACAAAAAAAAAGAAAATGTGCCAACAGATTCAGATTTGCACATTAAAATCCCCAGTACATTACTCCCTCATAAATGGCACTTAGTAAATCTGGCCCATTTTTTTCAAAATTCTAAAGCCAGTTCTTACCAAGTCATCTGAATTTTATACTACTTTCGTATTCAAACTTCTATGTGCATCTCACAGCACACTGGGACCAATTTATTTTATAGGCAAGATAAAAACCCAGCAATATTTGGGTGACGTTATCCAAAGATCATTCTTCTAAATGAACATAAGTCCATTTTCTCCTTTTTGTTTCACAGGATGGCTGCATTTAAATAGGCTAAATGTGTAATTCAGAAAAGAATGGCTGAGTCCTGCTCACCTGGGGGTCATATCCACATCCATCCAATATTTAAAAGCACAAAAAAGCACAGAAATTAAATATATAAGGGGGGGGAAGGAAGTTTTCCTTCCAACAGAATATTTGCCTGGTAACCAGATACAAGAGAACGCCTCTTTTCTCCTCCAAATTCTACTTATTTGTTCTACAAGAGTCTTTGAAGATACTTCTATTTTAAATTTTAACACCTGAAGAACAGTTACAAAGATGCTGCTGCTGAGCAGCATACCCAAACAGTGGAAAGAAAAGTATCACAGAAATATGGCTGAAGTTCTCTAAGTCAACGCTCTGTGTGCACGCTGTAGTTTAGATCATTTGTAAACAAGGCTAAATGAATTTGCTGTGAAAATGTGAGCAAACAGCAATGAAACACAGTGGAAATTTGTCCGTCGTGTGGATCAGACCCCGTGTGTCAATCCCTGACAGCAAGCAGCGCTGTACATTGAGGCCTCCTGGTACCTGCTGTGGCTAAACAGAGTAACCGAACCCAGAAAATGGGGAGCCAGCACCCTGCCAAAGCTCAGTGAGATCAGGGCGCTTGTCTGCCTGTAGCACCCATTCGGCTCACGAGGAAGACCTGCTTCTCGTTGGGAGAGTAATGTGTTTCCAGCTAAGCCAGACATTGGCAACTCATAAGAACTCTCAGAAGAGCTGGGAGGAGGAGAATGGGCAGGACGATAGGATGGATCTTCACTGGCCTTTTTCCTGCTCGTTACAATGTCATTGTAATGTTATTTTCTTTGCTTCAGTTACTTAAATTATTGGAAGTAAAATCTGTATTGTACCGAGTGTATTGTGAAATGCGTCTTACAAGATGGCCGTGTAAAATTGACCCGGAGGTGCTGTGCTGCCAAAACTGAACCAAAAGGGAGATTTTGGAGGTGTTTCTTTTGAGGAAAAACTCCAAATCTTGAAGTCTATCAGATGAGAATTGGTGGGTTACAAAGCCGAAAAACAGAAACTAATTATCTTCAAAGGGACAGTTATCAATGAGTCGGGAAGGAGACATTATGATTATGAAAAGCAAATCCCTCATTTGATCCCTCTCCATCCATACTGCTTCCCAGGCAGATAACCTAAGCTTTATCCAGCTACAATTGCTAATATTCCAAACAGCGAGTCAAATACAGAAGTCCCAATTAGCATATCAAAAAGCAATATATTGTCCGTACCGTCAGCGTGTGAACAGGGGCAGGCGGGGGCCGTGCTGCTGGGCTGGCGTTGCAGGAAGCCGCCCGTGAAACGTCCTGCTCGGGGTGGACCTTCCCTTCTGCAGCAGGGATCGTGTTTTAGTGTAGTCTTTAGAGACCAAGCCATATAAACCGAACACCGCAGAATTCTCTCCCGATTATTTTTGCAGGCTATTGTCCCACGTCCGTCCATTGCATGTGCATTCTTCGGTATCTCACATGGAAAAACTAAAATGATTCCTTGTGAAACACACGTCGCATCGCGTTCAGGATGAGCCCACACAACGCAGGCTTTGCGGCGTGCACTGCCTCATCAAAAACAAAGGCGACCTTAATTCCAAAACCCAGGGCTCTCTCTAGCATTATCGTCTCCAGCTAAATTACACATTTCAGAAACAATAACAAGGGAATCTCAGTTTGACTGTTGAGACTAGTATGAGAACAGAAGGTGTTTTCTGCCCTCCCTACCCTGAAAAAGACTGGCCCAGTCCAACCAGTGTCAATCTCGGAGCAAAAAGGCAATTCTCTGCAACAGAAGAACTAATTTTTGCGAAGACTCTCATACTGATGACTGTGCCAGCAATTTCTAGAATGCTAAAAGGCAGAAAACAATCTCAGTAAGAGAATCGTCTGCAGTTAGGATCATCTCTCTCCTCCCCGAAACCGAGGCACAGGAACTATGCCCGAATTCACAGCTCATGGGAAATCTTTTTGATCTTCACAGACACACAGAGTTGCCAGCCAAAAACAGCAGTCAGCATAGGAATATCTTCTGAAGTACTTACCCTAAATTCAACACCATAATTAATATAAAGCATCCTAGGTCTAGAGCAATGCTGTATTTCAGCGGTGAAAAATTGTTTGCATGTTTAATATACCAAAAGGGCCAATGTTATTTACAGCTACAAAAGCTGCTCACCCAGCATTAGATGTGTCGGGGCATAGTACAACTGTGGGAATTCATCAGGAGGACACCTGAGATTCCTCTCTATTAAAAATGATGAATCTAATGTAGACAGTAATCTTCATGGCACCAAACGTCATCTTAAAAGATGGGGGATAAAAGTTCACAGGGAAGCTGTGCAAATTCATGAAAAGAAAAATGCATTCGTGGTTACTGAATGCACAGAAGCCTGTCTCCAGAAGTCTCTGTGTGTGTTGAAAAATGTCAGGAAGACAGGAGATGATTAGCAGGAAATACACAAGTTTCTCTTCCTTGTATCCTTTTCTAAACATCCATTAGCCAGTGCTTTGATTTTATTTTAGAGTCAACTGCTTTATTGATCGCAGCCAAGAGCTACAATGCAATAGTGGTCCCGAACATCAAGGTAGTTTTTTTCCAACATGAAGTTCTGTGAAATGAGATGAAGATACACTATTATTAAGACATCCTGGGCTGAGGCCATTTTTCTTCCATGTACGCTGCAGGTACAAATAGCTCCATAAATGCAGCTTGCTCCAAAAACCGTCCCTGCTGGGTCTACTCAGAAAAACATCCCTTGCACTGCCCTCAGGGTGCTGGAAAGCTGTTATGGTCCTGAAGAAGCTCCTTATCTCCTGCCCAGTTTGCCTGGGTGAAATTATACCTAGTCCTTTGGAAAATTTGGTGAAGAGGCAAGCAGCTCGTGTGACATTGTGCGTCTGATCCCTTCACCTTACACAAACAACTTTGGAGACAGGATGGCGAGCTGGAGTCTAATCCAGGATGATCAGCCCTATGTAAGTAGGTCAGTAAGGAAGCTTCTGACCATGGTAATGTCTTTCAGCCCCAGCCGCCCCTCTCACTACAAGCAAATTTGACAAATGCTTCCTTTAGCAGGTAACAGGAGATGGAGGGTTTGATTCTGAGAGCTTGTGTGTTTGTTCTAGAAAGGTAAAACAAGTTTTTTTTTTGAAAAAAATTCAACTATTTCACTATTTCAGTGGCTTGGAAAGAGTTCGGTAAACTGCTTAAAAAAATAGAGGGCATCCGATTACTCAACCTGGGATGTCAGATTGCAAGAACATCCAGACTAGCTCATTCATAAAAGCCTGATTTAAAAATATTATATATTAAATTCTATTATAATTAAAATATATTATAAATATATTATAAAATAATATATTATCATGGTTTGCAAAAAGAATCAAAACCAAAATAATTTAACCTTTCTGCTAAAATTACTTGCTGAGACTTCACAGAATCACAGAGTCATTAAGGTTGGAAAAGACCTTTGAGATCATCAAGTCCAACCATCAACCCAACACCACCATGCCCACTAAACCATATTCTGAAGTGAATATGGACTTAGCCCAGTATTTTCCAGTATAATATAAAAGAATGTTTTGTTGCAGAATCACCTCCCTGTAGTTCAAAAAAGCTTTCCACTCTTTCATATGCTCTTGAAACAGAAGTTCACACATCAGGTTTCTGAAGAGCAGGTCAAACCATTTTTCCCTGCGAACACCCATCTTCAAGGTTCTGCTTCCTCCCTTCTGATTATTTAATTGCTCTCCACTCATCTGTGGAGAAATTTCAGAAACCTGTTCAGCTCAGTGATGGCTTTAGGGCAGCCTGTACCAGAACTGGACAAAGTATCATTTCAGCACTTATAGGAGAACTAAAAGCAGATGCAACAGCCTTTACTCCTGTTCAATATTTCATGGCTTGCACAGTAGTAAAAGTCAGATTGTGCACACACATGCAGTTAATTACCATAGCAAGTACCGCTTCGTACAGTGGAGTCCTTCATGTTCACACATGGTCTATATTCCTTGTTCCCAAACATGTAACCATACAGTGGAGTCCTTCATGTTCACACATGGTCTATATTCCTTGTTCCCAAACATGTTACTTTGCATTTGACTATACCGAAGCATTCATTTGTGCTTGATTTATCTAGAAATCCAGATTTGTGTCACTCTTCTGTCTAAAAAAACCAAAACCTGCTAACATCTGATACACTGCTTTTTTTCCAGGCCAGGTAAGAGCAATGTTTTAGGACATAGCAAACAGTCACTCCAAGATTGTGCCAACTTGATCAAGTTCCCACTCAGAATTGCATTGAGACCTACCCGTTTGTCATTTTTTAATCCTTTTAACATTTGCCACAGCAAATTTGTATCATACCAGTTTAAGTTGTCATATGGTATTACATCAAACACCTCACAAAAGTCTAGGGTATGTTGCATCCACAAGCCAGCTTGTCAACTCAAAATGAGGTCAAAATAACTTGATAAGTCCTCCATAAATCGCTGCAAACTGGTATTAACAGCTTTTCTCTCAGGTCGCAGAAGAGCTCTGCATTTATTTTCGCTAGGATCACCATCACAGCACTACATTCTAAAAGGGGAAATGGAACAGACCGGTAACTTTGTCCCTCGATTTCATATAGTCCCAAGACTTGTCAAGTAGTAGTCCAAGGACCTTTAGGACAGTTAAAAAACAACCTCCAACGCTAATTGTAGACAACTTCTGGATCTGAAGCATTTGGCCGCAGCATTGCTACTTAAATGCTCACCCAAATTTCAATGAAGCAGCAGCAGTAACTAAAAATACTGCCAGTGATTACATCCTGTTGTCTCCCCGTTGTCTCATCGAGGTGTATTTGCATGCTCACACTGCTGAAGTAACTTACATCTACAAAGAAAACACATTTTTGTAGTGCAATTAAAGCTTGTTACAGGACAAAGTAAACATGCTCGCACATGGCATTTCCATGGATGCTTCAAGGCAGGCACTAAGACACCGCGTCGTGTGCTGAGCACAATCTCAGCCCCGATTTCCATACGCTGGGGTTGCATGCCTCCCTCGTGAGAGTCACAGCTGGAGCACGGGGTGGAAGGGAAAGCGTAGCCGTTTTACTACCAGATGCATATCTTAAATTTATTTAGTGACACTTTAGGGCAGTGCCGTTCGGATTCCTGCCCTGCTATAAATAAAAGCCTTATTGTGAGGAAATAATAGAATGATTAAATTAGGGTGTAAGAATTGTTCAGGCACCATAAATACACGGAGCACCAGAAACACCCATAAAATTAACTAAATCCTGTCCACATACTTCAGACGATTAACAGGTTAACCTCTCTGTTTCAGGGTTTGTATGCCTATTTTGAGGAAGCCATTTTCTTCATACAGAAACCCATTCTCTCCACTGTAAGTTGAAAGGAAACCCCATGTGCTCTGAATCTACAATATTTTCATTGTAAAGTTCTGCTTCAGCAAATCCACAACCTCCCTGATTCACATCATTACACTGATGACCTCACAGGGATTCCAATTTATAAGGCGTTTCATGTACAGAGCTAACAGAGTCTGGCTTTCAGAGACCCACGTCCCATGGTTGACTGCCTTTAGTATCTAGGGAAGCTGTCGGGTTCACTTAATGCTTTTTCCACGACGGAAAATATTAATTGAGCAATAACAATAGAGGTGGCAACTGTCAACTATGGGCTGGTTTCAGTGTTCCCAAGGCGAAAGAGGTCCGTGAGGAAGCTATGTTGAAGATTCAGTGCAGATAGTAACTTTTGGGGTGTGTCAGACCAAACTAAGCAGGCCACAGAATAACAACCTCGACAGCACCTTAACGGTTCCACCCTGCTAATGCAAAAAAATGAACAGTTGTTCTTGTACAGTAGGCTCAGGCAATGGTCATTGAGTACCAGCTCTTCTCCCTGCCCTCTGCTCACCCAGCTCAAAGCTGTTACGGGTGCTTTGCTCCCCACTGTCGAGGCTTCCATTAAGCATAAAGACTTTTCAATAGGGAAGGAAAACAGGGAAGAAAATACATTAAAAAATGACATGACCTGTTTTGCGATAAGACACAGGCAGTCACCTGAGCAGCAATAAAATGAGAAAGTGCCAGGACCATGTGGAAGAGAGATCCCGTCTCCACACTGGCAGCACTCACTGATAGAGTTTTCACTGGCTTTGCAGTAACAGGGTCATCCTCTCTAAGTTTCCTTACACTGTATAGATACATACATGCACATGTATGTATGCATACACAAGTCCCACCCGAGGGAGAGAAAGGACTTGGAGAGTGAAAAGAGAACATGGATTTGTTTATGCAGTTCTGGGGGTAAAACTTCCAACAACAGACCGGTTGTAAAGATTCCATCTTTGTCTATCCCGAGCCTTGCACATACTGCCTAGTTACATTATTTCCAGGGAATTATTTTATCATTTCAGAATCGGTTCAGAAATCTAGCTGATGGGGAGCTTTGAACTTTGCAAGAGGGAAGGAGCATGCTGCCAGGATACAGAAATAACATGTACGGTTTGTTTTTAACATTCAGAAGAAATGCAAGCTCTCGAATTGTGAGACGAGAAGATGAAAGTTACCAAGTCGAAGGTCAGTGGAGGTACAAAAGGAGGAAGCAGTAGTGAACTGAGGAAAAAACCTCTCTCACGATGTAGTTTATATTTAAACATACTGTTGTGGTTTGTTAAAACCAAAACTTCGTGCTTGATTTGAGCTTAGTTTCCTTGGTTTGTGTTATACCTACCACATGGTAGTCACCTCACACAGACACTCATGAGGCTTAACACTTGAGGCTGATCATTGCTTGCTATTAATTCAAATTCTCTTTGTTCTTTCCACCAGCTTCTACTCCAAAAAGATGGCAACAAAAAGGTGAGACCAATTTTCAGAGAATTCTTTTGATTTTCAGTATCCATTGATGTTTAATGATACCATTAAAATCAGTCCATTTAAGTGCAGACTACAAACTATTCTGGGAGCAAGCTCATCTCTCAAAACAGCTTACTCGATATAATAGATAGTTTCAAGTACTTTATTAGACGATACACTTACTGTTAAGTTACACGTATCAGTTTGGGATATACAGAGAAACACTTAACAGTCCCTACAACAAAATAAAATACTCTGAATTAAAAGCAAGCCTCCAAAATTTTAGTGATAGATTATCTCCACTAACTCTGTGCGTTCCACTTCACTCACAGCAAAGTTATTCCAAATACAGCAGCAGATTGCATTTTTAACAAACAAGCTGCAAATAATTCTTCTCTGTCAAACCATGCAAGCCAGGTGGAAAAAGTGAAGATAATTAGACAGATGCAATATAGAGATTTAAAGAGAATAAACCCCTTTTTCCATTTCTTCAGAGGAAAGATAAAGCAATTCATTTATTCTAACCAGTACATTCTTAGGCAGACATTTACATATTCAGTTTAAAACTTGCAGTTAAGCTGCTCCAGTAATGTTCTAGATCATATTAAAAATAATCTGAGAATCAGAAGGGCTTCTCATGTAGTGGGTCATTTTGGGCAGGATTTCCCACCCCCCTGAACACCAGGCTGCTCAGTCTCCAGGGAATGGAGGAATCTGACTCCGAACAGAAGTCCGACACTAAATGCCTCTGTAAATGGCCCACAGCGTACAAACTCACTGGTGGTTTAGTGATGCCTTCGCATGCTTTCAGCTGCCACAGACAACCCTGGAAGATTTACCTGCAAGTTTCCTGCAGGATGTAGGGACACAACGTCTCAGTAGCTCAGAGTATAAGACAAGTAAGGGAGCGGAGGCAGCAAAGGGAGGAAAGGATTGAGTGAAACATATTTCGTGCTCCCTGCCTACCCAACAGACAGGTTGGGAGTGTCATCCCAGCTGCAGCCAGGACAAAAAACACTTTAGGATCAAGTTAATCCAGTTGGGATCGAGCAACTGAAGAAGCATCGTGAGCAGTCCCCATCCCACTCTGAGCAGCTCTGCCCAGTAAGATGTTCCTGCCATTGAACGGTCACTTTAGTTCAACCAAGCAGCTGCTGGGAATCTGCATGCCTTAAAGCAATGGCACAGATAAAGATAAACCCATGGTCAAGAAGAGGGGGGATAGGAGCTGTAGAAATCTGAACAGACATGGTGTACTCCAGTACGAAACAGATTCTCCACTCCTCTCGCTTCTGTTGGTTTACAGTTACGGTGTCCTCATGCTTTTTTATTTTTTTAAAAGTGAATTTTATAAAGAAATCCGAAACTTTATAAACAGCCTTAGCACAGCTATTTAGAATATGCATATCCACAGGAGGAAAGGCGCTTTCACGACTGCAATTCAGATACATTCAAAGCTGTTTTAAGAAACACCAAGTCAACTTCGCATCCATAACTGTAGTGCTACACTTCTGCAATTCATTAGTCCTCATGGTTCCATTTTGTAATTAAAATACTTGCAGTTTTAGACTTTACAATAAAGAATGTGCAGTCCTCAGCAGTGTTTCCACTGCTAGTCTATGGAAAACATATGCATGGAAAATATATACAGTACATGTATACAGCCATCTTTGGATAGCTTCAGCGAACATTCAACGCTGTCGGTGAGTTTGAGAACTAGAAAAAACCATCGACCGTTGACTGTACCTTGAGGTTTATCACAAACCCTCTCTTAAATGGAAAGCTTGAACCTTCATAGTTTTTCACATATGGTTGCCATTAACAGGTCATGATTTACAGATTATATTAAGAGCTACAGAGGTTGAGTTTTTCCAGTTCTTCTACTTTTTCCAAAAATGAATTGGTGTGTAAGAAATGTTTTCTCTTTAAAAAAAAAACAACCCCCCACTTTATACTAGAGCGGAATTTCTGCAAAACAAAGTATCTGAGAGTAATGGAAGGTTTACCGATGGCCACAAAAGCAGTAACGTATCCACACCATATGGTATACTTGGAAACAAATCTGAGCACGATGCATGTTCAAAATAGCAGAATACAGGCCAGATCAGGAGGGAAACCTCCTTTCCATTTGGGCTGGCAACTTGAGCTTCGCTGGAAAAAGCTTTGGAATGTCAGTTCATTTGCTCGCAGGAACCTGCGCTCGATTTCAGCAGCTGCTCACCGGGAACGCCGGCTGAGGACCGGATCCCTCCCAGCAAGGTCCAGCTGCTCCTGCGACTCATGCTGTCGCTTTACAACTAGGCAAGCAAGAAAATGTCATTCCTTTCAAAGGAACGGAAAGCCAAATGCACAGGCACCTCAGCAGTATCTACGTGGCACCCCTTCCGTCCCGTCTGGGTGATTAGGATGGAGGACTGCACACGGCAGGCTTTACTCGCACATGCCTTCACAAGGGTGCGGGCAGTTGTTTTTCCCCCAGGGGGGCTGCAGAACCCATAAAAGAAGAAAAGACTCCAAGTACGTGCCAGGGAATGTTGTCTTGGGCTGCTCTAGAAGAAGAATAAAGAGCCCTATACATCTAAAAATGTGCAATTCTACTTCCATATACGGTCACAGACGGGCAGCACTTAACAAAATAGATCACAGAATCACTAGGTTGGAAAGGACCTTCAAGATCATCAAGTCCAACCATTAATCCAGCGCCACCATGTCCCCTAAACCATGTCCTGAAGCGCCACATCCACACGTTTTTTGAACACTTCCAGAGATGGCGACTCCACCCCCTCCCTGGGCAGCCTGTTCCAATGCCTGACCACCCTCTCAGTGAAGAAATTTTTCCTAATATCCAATCTAAACCTCCCCTGGCGCAACTTGAGGCCTTTTCCTCTTGTCCTATCGCTAGTTACTTGGGAGAAGAGACCAACACCCACCTGATACCTGCAAGAGACCAACACCCACAGATACCTGTCTCGGGCCCAAGAGAAAGCACAGGCTCTTGGAAGTTACGGCTGTTCCCTTCAAGCGCGCTTTGTACCTTTGTATGCTTCCATCACATGACCTGGTGGAATGAAAACA
>NW_010525999.1:19823-24512 GCF_000687285.1 Phaethon lepturus | reverse complement strand
ACGTGCCAGTAGAAGGCTGTTCAGCTGGCGGTTACGTACATCAGAGCTTTCCTACCATAAAGAAGGCCTAAAAATCTTGAACCGTGTGGAATTTCACCATCTGAAATGGTTGCGCAAAGCGATAAGCCGCTTGTCAACAACGTGGATACTTCAGCAAAACGTGGTGGTGCTGTAGTTCTTCTGATGGCCAAGCAGCAGACTCAGGGAGGACACGATAAACGCTTTTAAGCGGGATGCTCTCGTACTGCTGTAATGCGAATATTTCTGGGATATGAGGCCCAGCCCTCATGGAGTTAGAGGACAATGTGCTGCTTGAGAATTTTTGGAAAATAATTGCAAAAATAGGGAAGGTTCAGTGAATGTGCAGTTTTCAAGCTCTTGCGGTACACAGAGGCCAGAACCATATAAACTACAAAACAGATATTCCTGACAGCAAGAATCTGTAGTATAAGTGGAGTAACCAAGCAAAATTAATCACCTTCACCAAAAAAAGGCAATTTATATAATACTTTTAATGTAGTTTCTAAATTGAAGAGTGTTTTTCTACTGCTTTCCCTGTGCAAGTGTACTTTCCAGAAGTCACCAAGATTTTAAGAAGCCCTGAAGTAGCTGTACGTGCTGAGGTGGAGCAGACTGCAGTCCTGACTATTCCATGTGAAAGCACAGTAACTGCGGAGCGGTCCGAAGGAACAGCGCTGCACATCTTTGGCATCTAATGGCTGCAATCAACATTCATTGCTGTCGGTGGGTTTTCATTTCTATCAACTCACTGATCAATGAATGCAAACTGCGGACCAGCTAGCTAAGGGACTGCACATCATACAGCTGGGGGCATCTGTATGGCGAGAGAAGCGACTTGAGCTTTTTACTGGAGAAACGTTGTATTCAAGTCCTGCCTACCAATAACTGTAAGGCACGTCTATGGCTCTGCCATTATCTCACCGAAAAAGTTCAGGGCACGTCATCCAGCTCCTTCAGGAGCACGGGTGCTCTTTGCCACCTACAGCCGCTGTGAAGATTAACATCTAGCAGATCAGTAAGTTCTGGATAAAATAAGTATTCCTTGTAGAAAAGCAGAAATAACAGGGCACAAACAGCTTTTTTTGAGGCATACAAACTGTGTGAAGCATTCCAGGCACCTTGTTTTGTGAAAGCAAGCTCTCCTTCAGTTCAGTATTCTAAGAGCTTCTGCAGCAGTGCAAGAAGGATCCTGCGCTCCAGCCCCCACACACTCATGCAGTACATTGGACCCTCACGAGTCTACAAAGTCTGTCTGCTGAGGTAGTGTTGTTCTAAACACAAAAAATCACAATCCATCCTCAGCATAGACTGAGTTGGTCCTCCCTGTCATTTATCAGCTTCAGGAGAAGGTGCTTCCATGTTGAATACTCTATAAAGAATACAAAAAGCCTTCTGTTTAAACATGGAAACCTGATAACAACTGTCAGCTGCATTTCTGTACAAGTTTGCACTGCTTACTGAAGCACATTAAAAATAGTTTCTTGCACTAGGTATATTTTTGCTGTGAAGTGTTTTCTTTAAAGAAAATTTTACTTGTGCAAACTCAGTAACTTCGAATTTTTCTCACGTGAACAAATTTGAACATTATGCGTAACTTCCTGCTTTGTGCAGGAGGAAGTTCTACAGCACAAGTGAAGGTGTAACTTGAATTCTGTCAATTGGAGCATTGATATAATTTGTGCCATAAAGCTGTGGTGTTGGCTCCCAGTAACCTTTTTGACACCCTTCCTCTTCCTAACCCCGAAAAACAGCCTCTACTGCACCGCAGAAGGGATCTGCAGAGACAACACACCAGAACAGTTTCTCCACACCTACAAACTAAACTCCTGTCAGAGGTTATACTCCACCAGCATCTCCAGCCAGGTCATCTCCATCCAAGTATTTTCAACCTTCACCTTTAGAAGCTGAAAGATGACAGTGAGCTGCTACTACAGTAGCTCTTCTTCCTGAAATTAAAGCCAAGACAGGCCCATCTGTATCAGAAAAATACCAGAAGAAATGCAGAGAGAGAACGCACTTCTGTACTGACAGATGTGCATCAGGTGTCAGCCCTGGCCATGTTTCACGGTTCATGTTTCAGCCACCCACCACATTTTCTTTGATGTACAGCACATAAGCGATAGCAATAGAGCCGCCTCCATGGACAGCATCACTATAACCCTTCACAGCACTCCCACCGTGACACAGCAAAGCCATCCCATACTACTGAACAAGAACCTTCCCGGCCTGAGAAGGGGTCGCAGTTACAGAGGATGATGGGCGAGAACAATAACCTCTTTCTTCCACCGCTCCCCCTTAGGATTCCCGAAGCCTCTGTTCCCAAGCCACCTTGTTCTCGTCACAGATACTCCCAAGGACTTTACAGCACAGTGGACTCTGCAGTGTGACGTGGTCTTCCTCCCTAGCAACCTTTCCATGCCCCAGCCCGCTTTCCTCCTCTCCGTTAGGGCTTGGGATCTCCTTGTGCTCTGGGCAGGCGTCAGAGATGCTTCATCAAAAGTTATTCAAAAGCAGCAGGAGGCTTCGCAGTGGAGTCAAGTCCAGGGAAGGCTGTTCTTTCCAGCGAGCTATGCATACTGGAAGGCACAGAGCCCTACTGTGCTACTGCTACTTTAAATATTGATTAAAACCTATCTCAATTTTCTTTCCTAAACACCTCAGAAGTTATTCAGATGCCTTATGGTGATCTTAACCCAGGTTAAACAAGAGTTCCATCATGCTTTTAGCACTCAGAAGAGCTGCATAGAGATTTTTAGAGGGGCATAAGGGAGACAAAACAGCCAAATAATTCAGTTTTATTAAAGTGACACCTTACTCTTTACAGGCCCTGGGTACATTTTTACTTTCAGTATCAGTAAAGCATAAGCTACATATGAGCTTCACCTGGTTATAGGAAATGGAACTTCCTCCTGCATGAGCCAAGCTATGGAACACCACCGGGGTCCTGTGGAGTGATCAGTGAGAGATGACAAAGGACTGAAGTTGCAGGGCTTTGGATTGACAGGGATAGGAGTGATGCTGCAGAGAACATTCTTCTTTGCTGTGGTGGGCAGGCAGGCAAGCTTCAATTACAGCGGAAAAGATTCAGGTCAGAAGAGCTTTGTGCAGGAGGAGGTGTAGTGACAGCGCTGGAGCAGACCACCTCGGGCAGGCGGGGACCCTCCTGCTCTGTGGGTGTCCGGGAAGGACCAGACACACCTGTAACCAGTACTGCCTTGAGGCAGAAAAGAACAACCTCTTGAGCAGTCCTCCGAGTATTTGTTTTTAAAACAATTTCCACAACACACACCTGTGCCCAGAAACCCACTGTCTCAGGACAGCACAGCACTCGCAGAGACCACCGCGCAGAAAAGGCAAGAGGCCCCTGCGACGCGCCCCACCGCGCTCGGTGAGGGGAGGGCAGGGCATGACTGAACAGGGGACATCGATACCTCTGCTAAGCAGAGCAGCATCCGAGTCGCTTCACTGTGCAATAAAGGTTTCGAGCACTTTTCTTAGGCCTTGTTTCCTCCAGTTGCTTATGGGATTATTTTAAAGCAGCCTGTGCAGACACGCTGTGCTGATACCGCACAGTAACTGTCTCCCTAAGCTTGCTGTACAGTTCAGGGCAGAACAACTTAATGACTTCTAAACTCCAGTTAGGTGAATATTCAAAATAAAACCCTGTTTGCTTGTTCTGCTAGAAGACTTAAACTTCTTCAGTTTTAGAGGAACAGCTTTACTGAGTTCAACAGTTACAAACAGATGGAACTTTACAAAACTGGGGCTTTAGAAAAAATCTCCCCTCTCTCCCAGTCTGACAGTGAAGGGCTCTGTTCAGTCACCCACAGTGAGCAGTTCCCCCGAAACCCTTGGTAAACATGGTAGTTTGATCTACCAATTTTACTACAGTAATACAAAAGGGAACAGCCTGAAAGCATGCCTGCCAAATTGCTTAAACATTATGAAAACTAGACAAATTACTCATTTTTTATGCAGTTTGACATTTTGCCTTTAAATTTCAAATTTGTCAGCATGTTTGGAAGACTCATTCAGAAGTAAGAGTGCACAATTTGGATTTTTCTCCCCAGTGGCATTTTACATGACGCACAAGAAAGCACATGTATTATTTTAAACAGTCATTTCAGTCTACTAGTTTTCCCCACATACACCTGTATGAGAACACGAAATACAGAAGTCCTGACAGAGGTGTTCATCTTTACTCCAAGGAAATGTGAAAATAATTGACTGCAATTGCTCTGAAATACGACATTTCAGACAAACAGGAAAGACTACAGTAGAGGCCATCCCCCGTTCGCTACTGCATGACAAGCAGAAGGCTTAAGCAGACACTCTACAGATCTCCACATGCACAAATAAACCTAACAATTCCGTTTTCTACTCTGTTGTGAAAATTCTCAAGTGTTTTGCTTTAATCATGTTTGGTAATGAAACAGCAAGGGAAAAATAAAGACGGGTTAGCAGACATGTTCAGAATTTTTCAAAATCCATGCTTGGGAAGTTTTAGATGTTTCTGGCACCAACTGTTCACTCCCTACCGGAGATCACCACCCCGCAGAACCGCCTGCCCCAGACGTTAGCAAAACCGAACGCATCAGGATGATGCTGAGCACCAGCACATTTAGTGCTGCCAGTACAAGCTGGACAGCTGGGGCTGGAGCGGTCTCA
>NW_010525999.1:12755-19792 GCF_000687285.1 Phaethon lepturus | reverse complement strand
AGCAGGAATTGCCAGGGCTCAGCTATCAACACCCGGAGGCTCTGACAGGCCGGCGACAGGGAAGCTTGCTGCAGCACCTTAAGGACACTGCTGCAGCACCTTAAGGACACTGCTGTCCACTGGGCCCTGCAACCAGCTGGCAGGACCCCAGCAGCCCACAGCATGCCCACACCCCAGCTGCTGCAGCTCAGCCTGCCTACCAGCACTGAAGGGTTGATCAAAAGACAGGAAGACATCAGAAGAACTCGAGGAGCTCAGTTTATTTAGTTTATCAAAAGTTTATATAAATATCTTCATAGGGAACAGAAGTTTGACAAGCATTTTTCAGTTTAGCAAAAGATAACAGACATGAAAGCTGTAGCTAGACAAGTTCAGGCTAGCAATAATATACAATTAAAGGAAAAAGAAAGGGTCACTCAATTCATCTTGGACAGCCTTACTTTCAGTATTTTGCAGATACATCCTGATTGAGAATACTGGAAAATTAAATTCTGTTGTAATACCTCTTAGTGCGTGAGAGGCCTGAATGCAGTAAATCTAAATTATGCCAGGCTACGAAGGCTCAACGGAATATTAACCAATATCTTTTTATAAGCTATACATGTGTCTAAATGGCAACTTAAGTTTTTATGTACGCATGTGAAATCACCCGTTTCTGTGTAAAACCGATCAATTGTGTGAAAACCTAGCTAGATGCATACAAAAGTGTGCTTTATTAATCAACATGCAAATAATGTACATGCTTATAACTTGGAGCCTACTATACATTCACTCCACACAACTGTTCTCATTATAAAGGAAGGAGCCATATATTCCCATTGAAGCTTTGGAGGACTGTGGTCCCTCTACAAAGTTCTCCAGTTAAAGTGCTGATGGATTTGCACTTACAATGACATAGGTGGAAAGGACAGTGTCCTGACTCTGGAAGGCTCTTAGCAGTTGTGAACATCTGAGCATTATTTTTTTAAATGAGTTGCCAGTTAATAGTCTGCCACATTTGAAAAATCCAGAGACTTTCCAAAAACTGAAAAATTGCTTTAAGTCAGAAATTTGCACAGAGCTAATCCCTCCAAGGAGCACCAAGTGTTTTGAATTCATGCCTGTAACTTCTATCAGTCTGACAAGGACCTGTTGCCATCTAGTGGATTGTAATCGAGAGGACGCATTTGGTCCTTGGACACAGCAAATACCACTAGATGGAGTATGAAGAAAGAGTTCTGAATTCTTATTTCAGGTGTCCAGCAGTTCAGATTTTCAGAGTCAAAAGAAGTTACAGGCCCAGAATTACAGTGAAATTGAGGAGGATTTCACCAACTGCTTTGTTTCATGCGAAATCCCAGGCTAGAGATTTCCAAGTATAATACCAGTACACTTAAGATAAATATTTTTGTCAACACAGTTTACCAGCACCTCAGGTGTTTCTATCACTAACATACAGGCATCTACTCTACAGCTTTCACTGATGTATCTCTGGTGGCAAAAGATCTTATGCAACCTACATTCTGCTGGAGTAAATGATGATGTACAGACCCTGTACATTTTAGAGACAGTATCTCTAAAACTTCTCAGTCTCCAACATTAATGATGAATTCATATCTTTGGATTATCTCAGAATGACAAATTTTACCTCATCACATGTGGCAAGAAAAGGGGTACTTACTGCCCATGGAGTTCATAGGAAGGACGGGAGAAGAACTCATCTGCTCCACATCTGTAGCTGATGGAAAAGTGAGAATGAGAAAGTTGTGATGTGCATGTTACCAAGACATTTTTCATTTTGAAAACTTTAATTTACATTTAAATTGAATATGCATATCTTTGTTTAAAATGAAAGCTGCTCAAAGCAGCTTCCTCAGGTGACCAATGTTGTCTTTCCCCTTTCTAGGGTATTTCTCATACACATTATCTGCAGATCCACTTTTCCGAGCAGTCATACTGGTAATCTAACTCGTGATGGCTTGAGTGTATCAATTTAGAACAATGTCCAGCACAAAGAAATTCTGAACTATACCAGCTTTAAACTGTATACAGGATATCAACTTGTAAGTGGACGATTACTGTGGAATGAGAGGACATGATCTCCCATCTATGTCCAGTGCACCTTCAAAAGATTCCCGATAGGAAGAGAGATCCTCTTCCAAAGGCATTCAAAATTCTGAAATTTTATCTGAAGCAGTATCAGAAACAAGTGTCTTTAAATACAGACACTCCAAAAGCTTTATTTTCTAACAGTTGAAAGAAGAAACAGAAGCACCTTCCTGTGTTTTGCCAATGAAAAACCCCAAAGTTAGAACGTGATCAGAACCAAATGCCAGATGCCTTCTGAGTTTTGGGAAGGGTCTACCTTTCCAGGACCCAAACCAGGAAAGAGCCATCCTCTAGTAACAGGGTTAAGTTTTAACCTATGATTAGGTAAAACAAAGAGTACATTCTTTGGGGGTTGATCTCTCTCAAAAAACACACATTCACTCTTACTGCATCACCACAAATGCCCAAGTCAAACAGATCAGTCTCCATCATTTTGATGCTAATAGAGACCACATAATTATATTTTATATAGTTCTCATTTAGCTTTAAGACCCAATAAATGCATACTACAAGTTTACATTCCTAACCACAGAAGAGTCCCAGAAGCATAACTCCAGCCCACAGCCAGGGTTTGCTGTCAGTCCAAATCCTGCGTTTCACATTCTTACAATTCCCATTTATTCAGCAGCAGGCAGTTCCCTGAAGACCACTGTTTACACTGAAGAGTGCAAAGTTCTGCTGTAATTAGGCAAACCACAAACAAATGTAAACACTTTAACAGACCATTTTTATAGAATGTGAAGAGCAGACAGCACCACGCTTACGTTAACTTAATCCTCCTGCCATGCTTTCCTGCCACACCTAGCAAGCGCTGCTTGGGAGCCTGCTCGGTGGTGCTGCACAAAGCTAGCAGCTTTAGTTTAACATGCTAAATGCCAGTCGCAGTCAAGAACGGCGACAAACACAACGGCAGATTTATTCAGAAATGCCCTGGGTTATTCCTGTCCTATTCTCCATTAAATTATCAAAACATTTACTGCCTAGAACATCTAAACATTCATTTGTAATGTCACTTGGCTCTTCCTTGCACAGATGTTTAGAAAGCTGCGTGCGACATGCTGGACTGCAGCATATCCGACAGTCACACTCTGGAGTACACTTTACAGGTATGCTTAAAGAAAAAAAATTTTGCATCTTCCTATTTTCCACCTTAATACTATAGTCACCCTAACGTGGGAATTGCTAACACTCTGAAAGAGCTAGCAGGTCATAAAGTAGACATTTTTTATAAGCAAAAAAGATTCTTCATATGCAGTACAGCAATTCCAGATACCTGGAAAGAGTTTTGTATTTTTTCCTATTTAAAGCCTATTTAAGGCTTTCACATATAGCCAAAACAACCCAAAAAGTGCGTGCAGTATTAAAGTTACTTTTACTCTTCTGGGAGTGGTATGATTTAACCCACGTAAATACCGGTATTGAGCACAACTCAGCTTTCAGAAAGGTTGAAGTAACATATTAGCAGATGGTCATTTAAAGGTTACCTGCTGCTCTCTGGCAGAAAGAGGTCAACTGCCCAACAAGTCAGCCAGATGGCAAGGAGCAGGCTCCGAGCGGCCAGCAGCAGTCCGTACCACTTGAGAATACATTGTGTGAGTAACAGGCACTTAGAGTAGTAAGCTACACCTGCAAACATCTGGAATAGTTTATCAAGTATCATTCAAAAAGCAACCGAATAATGCATGTGCCTTCTGAAGAGAAACTGCTGAGTGGTAAGCATTTAGAGCGCGACAGGGGAAATTTTTCAAGTCCCGTAGTTTCAGATTGTTCACTGTAACACCATGTTACAGGCTATAAGCAACAACAGCGTAACAGTTTTTCCTAGCTATACTTTGAAAGGATAATTTCAGTTCATGCTTCAAATTACATATTTTAATTACTATTTCTAAAATGTTCACCAAGGCTAACGCCGTAATCACAGCTGTCTGGCTGTTCAAATTTGAAGTTACTAGAATTGCCTCAATGTCCTGTCAAGTGCTGCTGTAAACCAAGCGATGCCATACCCGGCATCTGGCCGAGAGCCCGCAGACCATCCGAACGTGGAACATGGCAAGTCTACGATATCAGAAGAGTAGTAACACCTCAACATTTCTGTTACTGTGCTACTGGCAGAGGGGTATTTATAACCTATTCTTCTCAAAATCTACTTTAATTTTTTTTAATAAAGCATATAAAAGTGCAAATTCTTATCCTACAACTTGCCTTCAACAGGGGAATTTAAAAATTTCTCTCATCCATGCAAAGTAATATTAAAAAAACCTCAAACAGCTCTTTATGAAACCTGGCAGTGCTAGTTTTGTTCTCTTACCGATGCCCCTTGCCCTCTCATACAGCCGTTTTTGTCTTCATAATTATATGCAACACATTAAACTCCTAAAAACAATTCAGCTAAGAGAGGAGATATGGATTAACAATCAGCTAAGATTTCGGAAACCGGGTTGCTCTAGAAGATGAAAAGGACAGAAGCCTGCTCAGCTATGAAGAACAGCTGCTGCCAATACAACTATTTACCCTCTGACCTCTCCTCTGCCCAGTAAGTGAACAGTGCCAATTGTTTTCTTGTATTATATGCTGTTTACAAGCCCGGAGTGGCACGAAAGGGATTAATAATTTAGCTCATGGAGCTGATGACCTTTATTGGGGTACCCCTGTTTGCCAAGCAGAAATCAGAGCTAAGAGCTGCCTTGAAGCCACAGGGTTTCTTTAAGAGTTTCTCACTTTACAGCCTAATTGGCCACCATAACATAAATCAATTATTTCTCCTGTTTTTCTCCTGTTTTAAGCAACAATGCTACCTATTCTCAGGCACTCGATTTCTAACTTCCCTTGTATCAAGCCAGGCCTTGTTCTTTGACTTTTACAACTGTATAGTAAACACGACGGTGAGGAGAGCTTGGAGAACTTTGCAGCATTAGGTACGTTTAGGAACACTAGCAAGAAAAGGTTATGCTATTTTGAACTTCCCTTGACCTTTGGCTACCCTTGTCCCTGTTTATGCTAATGGCAGGGGTATATGGGCTACTCCTAGAAATGAACTTAGCCTGAACCTGTGACATAGCATTGGACTTTGAAGATATCAGTGCATGAGTTTTGGTACCCCCTCCCCAAAGGTTGTCATCTTACATACAGGAGAGTGTAGTAGGTGACACATGGTACCCTGAACAAATGCAGGGATACCCAAGATTGGAACAAGCAGAATGTGCTGCTTCATTGAGTTGCATCATCTTCTACTGCCTCTGACCAGCTGCTAGTCTGCTGAAGATCAATGACACATGGATCTGTTTGGTAAAAATGCAGCTTGTGGAGTTGCAAACAGAAGGACATTTGCATACTAAGATCTCAGTATATTAGGTAACATTTTAGTAAAGACTTTCCAAAATACACATGCTAAAAACAGAAATTCTGACCTTGGAAAAAATGCAGATAATGTAACATAGAATTATAGACTTCTCCCTCCCAAAGTTGAAACTGAAGCATCAGAATTTCCAGGTAAGAGATAGTACACCATCCTTAAGATCTCAGTAGAATTCTACTTCTATTACCATTTAATAGTTCAGGTTGGAACACATCTCTGGAGCTCATCTAGTTGAACCTTGCGCTGGAAGCAGACCTAGCTTCAAGGTTGAATCAGCTTGGTCAGTGGTCAGTTCACTCCAGCTTTGAAAGTCTCCAAGGATGGAAACTCCATGGCCTCTCTGGACACCTGTTCCAGTGCTGCATCACTTCCACTAAGTTTTTATCCCCCTCCCCAAAATGTCGAGTAGGAATTTCCTTTGTTGCAACTCGTGACCATTGCATTTGCCTTTTGCCACATAACTTTCAAGAGTCTGGCTCCATTTTTTCCTATAGCCCTTCTAAAAGCCTGGAAGGCTGCCAGTTAATCCCCACTTAGCCTCCTCTTCTCCAAGCTAAACAAATGCAATTTGCTCAGCTGTCCACATTTGTAATGCCTTCCAGCCCCCAACCATCTCAGGAGCCCTCCAGTGGGCTTAGTTCTGTTGAACCTGTCTTCTGCTGGGAGGCCCAGAACTGCGCAGAGTATTCCAGATGTGACTGCCATGTCCCAGAGGGGACTAAGCAGCTCCCTCAACCTGCTGGCTATGCACCAGCCAGCATGCAATAAGCTGTCATCACCACAAGCGTACCCTACTGACTCACATTCATGAGGTTCACCAGGAGCCCAGGTCCTTTCTACACAGCTGCTCCCCAGCCTGCACTGTTGCATGGGGTTATTACATTCCAGATGCAGGGCTTGACATTCGTCTGTTTAACTTTGAGGTTTCAATCAGCCCTTTCTTCCAGGTTACTGGGGTCCTTCTGAATAGCAGCTGTGGCCTCCAAATTATCAATCTGGTGTCATCTGCAAGTCTGATAAGCGTACTCCATGCCGTCATCCAGATGGTAGATGAAATTGCTAAATAGTATTGGCCCCAGTATTGACTCCCAAGGACAACCACTGAATAACTGGCCACTGGTTAGTCCCTGAACCCTTGACTGCTACTCTTTGAACCAGATAGCAGTTAGTTTTTCACCCACACTTGCCTTGTAGCCAAACAGGGCTACAAGGATGACATGGGAGACTGCACCAAAAGCCTTGCTTAAGGTTAATGACAAAATTGCGCTCTCATTCAGGGATCCAGCATTTCCTTGCAGAAGGAGTAAGGTTGGTCAGGCATGATCTCCCCTTGGTAAACCCATAGGAAATGTTCTCAATGACCTTCCTGTCCCCTTCAGGCACCTGGAAACTTCTTTCAGGAAGATTTCCTCTATATTCTTCCCAGGTACTGAGATGAGGCCAACCAGCCTGCGGTTCTCCGGATCAGCAACTACTCAGCAGAGCTGAGTTAAAGGTGATTCATTATCCCTTATCAGCTAAATTTTACTATACAGAGACATTCCTCCCCTTTCCCCTACATTGGGTAGAGCTTCTAGTCTCACCTCAACACTGA
>NW_010525999.1:5562-12724 GCF_000687285.1 Phaethon lepturus | reverse complement strand
AAAGAGTGGAAAGTAAGGTCATGTCATGATAAATATTTTGAATTATTTTCATTAATATGGAAAACAATCACAGCTCCTGCTTACCAACATAACTGAAAGGAAACATTCATAGCAGTTTAATGTTCCACATATTTAGAGCTATACCTGCACTGTATTCCTCAATAAACACTAACAGACATTGTTATTTTAAATGTCTGTTTACATTCCAGTAAAATTCTGTTGGCATGGTATCTGATTTATTGATGCCATTGAAAGTCACGGGATTCCTGAAATGCCTCCCGAGACACAAAAATTAAAGTAGAAAGGAGATGCACATCGCTGTGGTATCAGCTTTACTACATCCCTTCCAGACTAGATTTCCAGAAGCTGCCTGCATTTTCTGAAACAGAGCACAGTGCCCTTCTTGAGAGCTGACCGCTACTGCTTCACCAGGAGACTTAATAGGCTCTTCCGTAAAACGGGGTGGTGCAGATGGAAGTGCTCTTAAAGCCACCACTTGGTAACACAAGGTTCATTAGGGCTGCTCTCAGCCAACTGCAACAGCCAACTTGCTCCTCTTAAAGGAGTTCATAGAAATTTTGTATCTTTATTTCAGATTTCTAGGCTACAGAACAGCAAAATTTGTCACAGTCAGGAAGCAAAGCTTTTTAGAAAAATAATGATGCAGCAAGCTTCCAGGCATGTCCTAAATGAAAAGTGACATTCAATCGCTTAGTGCAAGCCATCAGAAGAGCTCCACGAGGTGCACTGGGTATTCATTTAAAGGGGACAAAAACTACAACAAACAAGCCTAAATGTGTCTTACTAAATCATCTAATTTCTCTGCCTGTAAATTGAGATTCATGTTAATCTTCCTCCACAGATCAATACTGAAATGTTTTACAACATTTTGCAACATTTCCTTTCACTTTCAAAGTGTTTCATTCAGAACCAAAATTACATGTTCTGAAATACTAAACAATTTCTGAAGCCAGGCTTTTAAGCACTGAGGCAGATCATCAATACAGCAGTGTATGTTCACGTTCAATTATCACAGACAAGCAAGGATTTCAGTATTTCCCTTATTCACAAAGCTCATCTGTCTCTAAAAGGCACTCTATCCTGACTTGAGGACAAAAAAGCCTACAAAATGAAGCAATAACCAATAGTAAAAATTATATTCAGTTGAAATTGTATTTCTAATTTGAATTCATAAACAAACTGTAAACTGAAGCTATATTGGGTCTGTCTTCTCTTTAGGAACCACTTACTATCCAAGCTATTCTCTCTGCAGCTGTAATTCAGCAATGTAATTACTCTCAATCTTTTTGATAAGCTGAATAAGCCAAGTCTATCAGGCTGCCTCGATCTTTCTGATCAATTCCCAATATTAAGAGCCCAGCATCAGGGTTTTGTGCAGCATTAAAATATCAGCATTCCAATGCAGCACTGTCAGTATTGGATAGGCAGTCAACAGAAGAGACCTACTTTCAGTTTCCAAGGGACCACATTAGTGCTTTTTGCTACTGCATTGCAACAACAGGCACTTACTCATAAATACCTCTTATCCATTTCACAGCCAACGCTTCTCAGCATGCAATGCCCCATTCCACAGGCATGCTGTCTTTGCGCATAGACATGAAATTTTGCACCTTCTATACCTGTAGCACATTTTGGTTGAATAGGATATTGCCTACCAGGCAGCCCAGACTACTCCGATATTGAAAGATCAACTTCATAATTGTTTGGTAAATCTGTGGAAATTCTTTATTTACTTTTTGATCACTGATAAAGTCTTGGCCAACACAAGGCATACTACTATAGCAAAACCCATCTATTCAGCCCACTAGAATTACCTATGTTAAAAATAGAATTAACTGGTGTTATACAAGAGTAGAGATGCCTCTGATTTTGAGCTAACATAAACCCATATTAATACTCACCTACTGATAAATAGCAGCACATTATGACATACAGAATATGCAAGAAATGTTGCAAATTGGCCAGTGTTCCCAGAGGTGAGTGGTTCTAGATGCCAACCAGTACATCAAGCTAGAAACACTAAAGTAGACCTTTTTATCACAAAGCAGGTAACATGCCCTTTTAATTCATCAGCTAGTGCATGAATGGCACTGACAAACTGGGATGCTGGAGAAGCACAGACATGTGATGAGTCTGAAAACAGCTTTTCTCCCCTAACCTGGAGGTTAATGAATTTAACAGCATTTATCTTCACATTTTAATTAGTGGAGATAATATCACAGCTTGTAACTAATGGACTTCAGCTGCACAGACAATGCCTCGTGGGACTACACTAGCCTGGAAATGAGAAGGCTAACTAGTACTTACTAGTGGATGAATCGTGCTCTGTGGGAGGATCTCGACAGAATCCTAGAATGTGAAAAATAGGTGTAAGCACTACACATTGAAACAAGTTTCCTCATTGTTACCACATGTACAGAGAAAGACTGAATCACCAAAATCAACCACTGTATTTGTAATCACCGTTAAAACAGCATTAGAGGGAAAAGCTTTACAACTGCCTACGTACAGTACATTCCTATAACGCTCAATTATCGGGATGGTTGGATTGCAGCAAATATGCTCACTATCATATAAGAGTTACTGTTTGCATCCTGTATTTAAACCTACAAGTCTTATGGTTCAGCACATGGAAATGACATGTTTTAGAAATGCAATATACTCTGTCTCCCATAAATCAATCACCAGAGCTGTAGCTCTGGCTGCACATCACATGAGGACCAAATCAATGAACGAGCTGAACATTTGTCAGTGTGGGTATAGCTGCGGTTGTTGCTCTTTCATTTTTGCCAGGTCTTGATTTCCTACAGGCCACCCAGAAGTGTTTTGTGGCTCATGCTGCAATAAATGACCCATCCTTCATAGGCAGAGGGATCAACCCAGAGTTCCCCATGCCCGTGGGATGCCCAGCGACCAGGGCAGGCGCTGCCAGGCTGGGGCGATGCTGCAGCCAGAGCAGGCGCTCTGCTTTGTGGCAGATGCGACAGCACCTCACGCCGCAGCTCATCTGAGCTCCGCTCAGTCGGACCAGCACACACCCCAAACTTCTCTCTGAAAACAGATACAGAAAGTGGCTGGTACACCAGAACTTTAGTTACCTGGACCAGACAGCAGCTACAGCTTGCCATGACTATAATGCCTGCTATGGAATAAGAGAGTTTTATGCTCTGTTAAAAAGTGTTTTTCTTCCTATATTGATTCAAGCATCTTGCTTAGTGATCTACAGCCTTCCAGTCTCATGACTACTTCCTTTCAGCCCTACTAATACCAGTACTTTGGGGTTTGTTGGAGTGAAAATCCTACATTAAGCATTTGGTCTCCCAGGGATGTGGATTACATACAGGCAAGAATCAAGAAAATTTCATTCTCTCCCCATCTACCTCTCTGCCTACTGTCTACCATGTTTGCAAACCGTATTAGTTCCTGATGCTTGCAATTCCAGAGACACTTCCCTTTCTCTTTGGGGCTCATTCCAGCCACATCTGTCTACTGTTATAATCTCATTTTGAAGGATGCCACATGTCTTATTAGCTTTTAATTGTGATAACACACATCTAAGCATCTTAAAAAACACATCAGAGTGTTTGAGAGCTATAAAATACTCTTCAGGACAGGATCATCATTCCTAACATTTGGATATTTGTAGGTATTTGTCTCTACTTGTACTAGGAAGTTACCTTAAATGCTGGAAAAACATCTGCATTTTTAAACAAAGCTCCCATTCTTCTCAATGGGAAAATAATTTTGGAGTGAATTTAGTACACACAATTGCTCTGAAGAGCAATCTGAAACTTTAAGTCTCATTTAATCTAACTTTATAAAAATAATACAGGAGTTCATGTTTTGCTGGTTTCCATGAAAAGGCAGTGTACAATTTTGCTTTTTAACCTCAAGTTTTAAGGCATATGATTACAAGTTTTAGAATTCTAAAATAATTCTTACATACATCATTAAAGGAAATCTATGTATATTCTTCCTTTTGAAGCTGTGTAATCTACTAGGTGAGCAAACAAAAATGTTTAAAGATCAGCATTTTATACTTTTTTTCAAAACCAGGGCAAACATTCAGTAGTAATGATTTACCGTTCAATTTTTTATGCAGCAACAAACCCACAGCTTACAGGAACTAGCTCCTCAGTATGTATCACCAGCCGTCACTACAGTGGGAGATGATTATGTGTACCAGTATCTCCTCTTCTGTACATGCACACAACTTGCTCACCATCCACTGTAGGAAAGTAAGACCCTGCTCGCCAGCAGACTGCCATCCCCCAGCCACAGCCCCTGCCCACCCCTCCCTGGAGAGCCTGCACTACTCTTCAGCATCTCCCCCAGGTCTACCCTGACACCCAAAGCCCCCGAGGCCACGTACCCACAGCAGCCACCCATCAGCTGCTACCCAACAGCAAACAGGAGCATGCGCTCACAACACAAGGCCACAGCCAGGCCTAAAGCTGAGTGTAGACACTTCGTCAGTGAGCCATTTAAATCATCGCTGAAGCCGAGGAGCTACTGCTTGGGATAAGGACCCTGCACTCTCTCCCGAAAGCCTCAACATACTAAAGCACAAAACAAGCACTACAGAAAGCCAGTGATTTCAATGGGCAGTGAATCAAATTAGAAGAAGTCAGGCAACATTTCATTTGAGGGGCAATTCAGGCTGATGTTAGTCTCGTGTGTGGGTAAGGAAAGAGATTCAGTACTTTGTTGTACCTGCTGAGGATCCACATGAGCCTTCCAGCTACTAGACCTGTACTATGCTCATCTGCAAAGCTTCTCCATGCAGGGAGAGTGCACTTCAGCTGATTACAGTCACAACAAATATTAACATGCTTTTAAAGTTGTAGCTTAAGTCTTAATCCCTATGATAGGGCTTCTATTCCTGTTGCTGTGCAGGTGGATGCTGCAGCAACCGTGCAGCACGGCAGTCCTTGAGAAGGCATCACCCAGTGCTACCATTAGGACTGGTCCCCTTCACAAGGCCACAGCATTACCAGGCCGTGACCCATGGGTCAGTCTCAGGCTTCAGACCAGCCAGCCAAGGCAGGACAAGACACAGGCACCCTCAAGAACATAGTCATACTTTGTTTCTTGACAATATTGTCAGCTTTAAATAAGGAACTGAACAAGTTGCTGCAGTCAAATGGCAGAGTATCAGTTCAGACACCCCCACTGAATTAATGAAAAAGTAAAAAAAATCCATAGAACACAGTGGCAGATAAGCACCCGGCAGCTGTTCAGCCTCCCCTCACTTTCTCCACTCCAGCATTTGCCAAGCTTGCACCGCGGGGCGGACGGCTGCCGCACTCCCTTTGCGAGGCAGGAGTCCACCACAGCCCACATGCCTTTTGAGACAGTTGCCAGAGCAATAATATCTACACCTGACATCTTCATACCTCCAGATCAGTCTTGAGTTTTCCCTCCTCATAAGTTAATTAGAAATGAATCACTCCAAATCGGAAGGGCACTCCCACCTCGGCACTCCCTGCTGTTCATCCCTGCCACGTCTCACAGATGGCCGTGTTCTGCTTGGCCGGCGGTGGGGGGTAAGACTTGTCATCTGAGCAGGAGCCAACTGCACTCCCACCCCAACCACAAACTGGTCCCAAGCTTGAAAACATCTTACTGCACCAAAGAAAAAATAATCCCAGTGTGACCTGATCTTTAGTGGATTGAATAAGATGAGAATGGCTCTAGCTCTGCCCTGGGGCTCTGGAGAGGGCCACGCGGCGCAAGGCAAGGCTGGGAACACCTACAGCAGGAGCTTCCAGCGCACTTACGTCAGCTCTACTCCAGATATTTCACCGAAACTTAGTTCATGCAAACCCTCCATTTTTACACTATGGATACTTCAGTGGATACAAACTTCCTAGATACAGGAAAAAGACAGGTATATACATCATGGCTTACCCTTTAGTAGCTTATTTTATGTGCTACAGGGTGTTATCCTCCTTACTGACAAATAGAACAACTTTCTCTTATAAAAGTTTCAAATTCCTAATAATCAAGGCTCTACCCAAAAAGCAATGGCTCAAAAAGTTTAAGAAAGAAGGCTTCAACATCATTTTAGAGCAGACTAGCACCGAAATAAGGAAAAGCCTCAAAGATGCCATCAGCTCCATAAGAAAGCTGCAGAGCTGGAATAGTGCCCTTTGAGCAACAGCCCACAGTAATGATACTCTTGACAGTAGAGCTGAAGCTGTTTAAATTCATACACTTCCAGAATGACAAGTAACTCTGTACTTTCACTGACTATGAAAAAAGGAGTTTGTTTTTAAAAAACAGATATTAAATATCCAGCTGGATTTCTCATTAAGTAGGGTAAGCCATTACAGTAAGTCTCTAAAAATATCAAATTTCCAATCAGTTAGGTGTGAGCATGCAGTTTTAGTCTCTCATTATTTCTACATAGAGCCCATTTTACCTTTTTTAAAGAGATGTACTTGCATGCATTCCACATGGCCATTTCATACCTCAACTGCATTCTGATCTTCAGTGTTCATCCAAGGCTGCCATGAAACATTTTACCGAACAGCACAGTACACCGGTGTACCTAACCTCTTTTGCAACGTAGAAAAGTCATAGATTTACTTCAAGACAGCTTTAGATTCAAGGTCATTTCAAAGCTTTTAATTACTAACTGGGATTTGGGGATTTTGTCCTCAGCATTTCAGAGCAGCTGTCAATCTTACTCATTATTAACTGTTACACACATGCATTGCAGACAAACCATTTTTAATAGTTGAGACAACCGTAACAGGGCTTGCTGGGTGACCTCTGGCACTCACCAGCTACGTCCACATGCTGAGACTTGCTATGCCAAATAAACCACCCCAGCATGTCATTTAAAGATGTGTATTAAACACCGGGATTTGACAAACTTAAAAAGAAGTCAAGAGTATTTCTGATGCAGTGATTCGCAAGTTGTAAGGGTTAGACATGCTCCATCTCAGCAGATACAGGCTGCACCAGAACATTGACTGTTACTCCTGAGGTGTTTTACAGAAGACAGCTATATGCCAGGAAAATGCACTTCATGTTTGACACCAGTAGCTAAAGTCTAGACTCACCTTTTCCGCTGAGACAGCACAGGCGGCTGCTCGCTCCCCAGCGCCGCGGGCAGCGCTGCTGAGGCAGGCCT
>NW_010525999.1:0-5517 GCF_000687285.1 Phaethon lepturus | reverse complement strand
GAAGCCTCTGCCCCGCTGCCCACCCTCCGGCCATGCCCCAGGGAGCAGCAGCCACCAGCCCAGCAGTCCCAGCCGGAGGTGAAGGAAGCCTGTGTGGGAGCGGGTACACAAAAGGTTCTTGCCATGGAGGCTTTCGGCCTCCCACTACCAGGGAAAAACCGGCACTTAGAGCTTATTTGTAAAGACGCGCCAGACTTTTTAAAGTTACAACATTTATTTCAAGTTTCTGTAGCTACTGAAAGAGAAAAGGAAAACAGGCACAGCGCTCAAACCATGCAGCCAAGCGCATGTCAAACCCTCCGACTAAACACGCATTAAGGCAGAGAGCAGCACCAGAACCAGCACCCAGAGACACCTCTGCGAGCCCGCGCCTCGCTCTGCCTCTGCAGTCACCCACGGCCACGCGTAGATCAGGCATCAGAGCAACACTGAGCCAGAGCTCATTAGGGCCATTAGCTCAATGCCTCTTCTTTCCTATGAGGCATGCAAGATTGAAGGAATTCTAGCAATCTAACTGCCAATTATCTTAACATAAATATATGGCATTTCTTATGTAAGAAGTATTGCAGAGGTTTCCATAGAAAGTAAGTTATAAGCAACACTCTTGTTCCAATTTATAGCATCTTACTAGGAAGAAAGAATTCAAATAGCCCCTATCCACTTGCTACAATAAAATATCCTGCAGATGTTGACAACTACGGTTTACTTAGTGGGCAACCTGCATTTCTACTTTTTTTAAAACATAAAGCTAGACAAATTAATACAACATCCAGCATACATTCCCTGTCCAGTACGTCTGCAATACAAGCTATTTGAAATTTAAGTTGTTTCATGAAGAAAATGCAAAATTTTAAAGTTCTGATCCTCTAGAGAAAAATATTATGCTGCCATACTTGCTGCTTACAGAACACAGAGATTTGGGAAAGGGAGACAAAGCCTTCACCGATCAGCTACAGGAAGGTAAAGAAAAAAAATCTCAAAGCAAAACATAGCTCAACTTCTTCACTGGAAACAAAATCTTTAGTTCAAGCTTAGGTTGCCTATACACAATTAAACTGTTTTCTTCACAGATTGTCCTTTAAAAAAATAAGACCAAGTCCTTTGTACTAAGGGTGTAAGTTACTGCTTGTGAATAAGCACAAACACAACACTTTTCCTCTGTCAACATGAAGGAACATTTTTGGTAGGGCCAGCGATTCCCATTTCCCACGTTGTGTGATTGATTACGCTCTACCCCTTAGAAGAGTTGATTGGTTTCCTGGTGCCAGGAAAATGATTGATGAATATTTCAAGACGTGGGCCTCTCTTCCTGCTGGGTGTCCTTTTCACATGTCTCCAATGGGCCTGGGGATTTTTTTCAAGACTAGGAAGTGTCATTTTTATGGATATCATCCTGTGATAGGGACAGTTCACTGAGCAGAGGCGCTATGTAAATCAAAGCGAACTACTAAAGGTCAACTCAAGTGTTAAGGTGACAGACCCATACAGTACGTATCAGGTAAGCAGGAAAATAGAATTGAGCAAAGAAAAGCTTCACAAAGCCAGCGAGCAAAGCAGGAGGCACTGAGTAACTACACTGTTAGCTTGCTGTTGCTAATTGGTAGTAGCAAGCTATTACACATCAGCCCTGAATGCACGTTTCCTTGGTTTTATTCCATTTTGTAAAACGCTGCAACAGGCCCATCAGACCCATCCTGGTGGGAGCCTGGGTTCCTTCTCTTTAGACACGCACATGCACTTTCAAGAAAAAACAAACTTTAAAGCTCAGAAGAGCATTCTGGCTGGCAAGCACCAACACTCCAGCAGGAGATACGAACTGCAGTGGTGGTGTACATTCCTAAAGGTGTACGTTGTGCTCACGTTAGCGTGGTGGAGTCTCTGGAATGTTAAGCAACCCGTCAGCGGGTATACTCTTTCTGAAACTGTGAAAGAGCATGGTGCTCCTATAAATGTTAGGGTTTATTCTACTTAGTTGATGCTGACTCCAGCACTACTGAGAAGCACAGGGTTTATCTGCGGGAATTGTTTTGGAGCCCTCAGATCATGAAGCCAAGTGATTAAATGGCTGCTGCTGTTGTAGTAAAAACTTTGAAGAGAACTTCTGGTCTCTGAAAGTTCTGCCAAACACCAACCCATCCTCCAAAAATCTCTTCATTCAGTGTCACAGCTGTAACTTGACTTATGTTGTTTGGCAATACATAATAGGAATTATTGAGATTTAGTCCCAAGATCTTCACAGTTCTGGATTATATTTCCATGAAAAATATTTCAGGTTTCCGTCAAGTTTCAGCTGAGAGGTATTTCCAGACAAGGACATCACAGCAGTTTGTAGTCAGCCTGGCATTAGAGCCTTGGTGAATTTATCAGGTTTTTTTCCTATGCACCCACAAAAGGAAAAAGGACTTCAAAAAATGAATCTTTCACACTGACCAGACATTTCTAAGTTTAAATTTCACCACCTACACAAGCCCATAACTGGGATGATTAGGCAATGGGAGGTAGACATGTAACATATACTCTCTGAAGGACATGGGGTCCACCCTTTGTAAATGAAGCCTCCTTATCAAAGAACTGGAGTAGAATTAAGATACTCCAGACATATACTGCTTTCAAGATAAGTTATTGGTAATCATTTACCAATAAAGAACTTCACTGAAGCTAGCCCATCAGTGGTATATGTCCTCTTTCTAACAAAACCTGTACAGAATAGTTTTTATCAACATATAAAATCTGAAAGTCTTCTAATTAGGTAATTAGAACTGTAATAATTAAGGCTAAAGCTAAACCTCGGAAGGGTCCTCTTGTCCCTCAACTTCCCTTTCTCAATTAACTCTGCAAAGTAATAACCACACTGGCTTAAAAGCTAAAAAAAGGAAAGGATCAAAAGGCTAGTTTAATACAGCTGGAGGGAAAGAATGCATTTCAGCTCACCAGCAACCATCTGATGAAACCCTGGGCCAATTCTTTATGTAAATGACTTAATTAGAATTACCAGATTACACTGCTGAAGGCTTTATTTAAATAGGCAGTTTATCAACAGGATAAACTGTGCTCTCATCCTCAGAGAATGCTAGTGTAAATGCATTTGTTCAAAGCTACCACCATGTAAGAGTTGAACAGTAATTTAATAAACCACTGGCACATTCTCCCCACAAAAAAGATATCACAAATGACTCCCCAGAGATAGGGCAGAAAGATGCCTATTGCTTCCCAACAGCCAAGAAATAGTCTCCTAGCTGGAAAAGTTCCCACATCTTCTATAATACAGTCTCTATCTTCATACTGTTTTATAGCAAAGCAGGAAAAAATCCTGTTGTTGCAGTGTCACATCACACTATATCTGCTGAATGTACATTGCTAGTTCTGTTTTTAGTACAAAAAGGCATGCATAAACCCATTTTCCTGATTAATGATCTACAGAAGCCATCAATACCAAACTCCAACTTTACACCGAGAGGTATTTTTTCATCTTACCATCAAATCATAACAAAGGAATTAAGTTCTTCCTAAATTATAAATCTTTTATTTCCCATCATTGACCCAAGCTCAGAATTCTATCCTTTATTATTGCCTATTATTATTTACAAGAGAGCCATCCACATTCAACAAGCCAATACTGAGTCAAAACACTGTAGATTGTTTATTCAGATAATTTTGATTTCAGCAGCATTGCCATTCGACAACTCAATTTGTTTTTTTTCCAAAATCTTCAAAGAAATGTTTATAGCAAGTAAACTAAGACCTAACTGTATCAATGAAATAGTCTTTGTTAAGCAAAGGCTTATCTCATCAGATTCAAAGCAATCAAGCATAAAGAACCACTAAAAATGTCAGTGTGTGCCAGTAAACTTTGAGAGTGCTGTGGAAAAGGGAAGGGATGCAAGCAGTGGGATTGTTTTTTTTTTTTCTTTGAAAACCTTACAATCTCTGTGCTCTTACAACTTTCCTCTTCTCTCTGGTATGAAATTCATCCAGATTAGTAATCTACCTATCTGACACACCAATAATTTTACAGGAACACACGATTTAAGTAGTTTTCTGATACATAAATCTGTCTTCCAAGGTCATATCCACACAAAGTGTCCAAAGCTACCTTAATTCGAGATAACCTGCTTTACCACTATTTTAGTTAGAGCATAAAATAATTAAAATGGTGTAAAAGCCATCATGTTTCATTCACAAAGGAAAAACATGCCAACTGAAGCTATAGGGAAACTGGCCTTAAATAGGACCCTGTTAAGAAATAATTACTAGTTGTGCAGGAAAAATGAATGCCCTAATTAAATGACTTTAAAAAAGAATTCACTTTACTCATTGCCATTGATTTGCTCGATGACAAGGTAAATTTCTTACATGGAAGGGGGTGTACTCAAATTGGTAAGGGAAAACCATCATCTTAGAATGTAAGAATGTCAAATGCCCCCTCAAATAATAAGGCTGTAATTTACCGTAACTGCGGAAATGAAATCACGTAACTGCATTTCAAAGTTATTCTGAGGCTCCTTTCACTGAAGACGCCAATAAACTCGCAGCAGTTTACTCGGGGTTAACACAGAAGCCACGTGCAGAGCTTAAGTTCATTAATGATTTTAACATAGCCACCAAGAATATAATCCTACTTAGATATATAGATAGATACATATATGAATTTCCTGCATATCTCTATATATGTCACACAATTTTAACTGTTTCCATAAAGAGTGAAGATCCTGTACGTCATGGCATCAAATGTCCTGTGAATCTTCCTTTAAGAGGAACTGTTAAGACTCTCCATCTTCCATTACCATTTGCAGATATTTTATAAGCCAACAAAGTATCAAGCCAATCTTCTCTGCTCCTCCCCTGGCTGTTGTCAGCTTTAGAAAGACTGAAGGTCGAGCAATGTCTCAACACCGTGCCAGTATTTCACATTTTTTTAAGGCAAGGTTGTTACATCATCCATTCAAAAGACTATCCGCAGCCACAGGTACAACGTCTATCACATGAAACAGCTATGCCAGACATGCAAACAGCTCTTTAATCTGATGAATCAAAAGAGATTCCCCCAAAATGCCACATTTCTGTGCGAAAAATAGTAAATGCAGACAAAGTGTTAATACTGTTGCATTATTAAGGACACCAAAGGAAGAGACACTTCCCAAATCAAGTCAGAAAGTTCAAAAAGCATTACAGATGAAAAGTATCATCTGATTAAGAGAGGAATGAAGTGTTTCTAGCAGTCTCACAAAGGGGCAGAATTCAAAGTTACATATGAGGGCAATTACAGAAATACCCATTTCTGTAACTGCCAGCACCGTGTACGCATCTGGCAACGCCAGCGATGTTGCCTGATAAGAAGCCTCTTTTGTTTGAGCAACTCCTTTGTAGAAGAAGAGTACCTTGAGATGGTAAAATGCAATTGTAAACCATAAAAATAGGCAGGGACATTCAGGTGCAGATGCAGCACTTGTATCCTGGAGGTGCAAACGCGACCCAAATGGTGCCTATAAACGCCGCACGCGGCCCAGCCGCGGCGGC
>NW_010525998.1:640-10069 GCF_000687285.1 Phaethon lepturus | reverse complement strand
CGCTGCCCGCCGAGCGGAGAGAGATGCTCCCCAAGGCAGAGTCCAGCGACCACATCTCGGCCTGGGCGGGCTCCTCACCCAGGGCCGCCGGCCTGCCCAAAGCCATCTCCAGCGAGTTCATCGCCAGCGTGCGGGTGGGCCTGTCCAAGCCTGCGGCTCTCTCCAAACCAGAGCCAGACGAGCTCTCCCTCTTCGGAAGGTCCCTCGGCGTGCCAAGCTCCAGTGACTCCTGTGATGCGCTTCTCAGCTACTCAGGAAGGGTCCCAGAGGATGGTGTATTCCGGTGAGCGGGTGTTGCTGTGGGGGGTGAGCAGCGGGGAGCGATGCTGGGCCGAAGCTGCCCTTGCTGTGAAGCAGCAAGCAAAGCCTCTTGTGGGCTGGAGTTGCCCCTTTCTTCCTGTTGTGGATGGGGTTCAGATGGAGGAGATTTGGGGTGAGGGCATGGCGGGGGGGGAGGATGCCCAGTGCTCGCTGTCCATACAGGCAGCATTCAGGGGAGCGGGTGCTGTGTGGGGTGGAGTGTCAGAGGCACAGGCTATGGAGTGGGTGCCATCTGTCCCTTCTGTGCCTGAGCTCTGGAAATAATTTGGCACTACCTTCCCTTGCTGTTGAAACGTGTCCCCTGTGACTGAGGCTCGTTCTAGCATGGCTGAAAGAGCCCGCGGGCTACTGATGCATGCTGCGTAATGGTATTAATGTGTTGTGACTGATGGTGGCTTTGCGCTGGTGAAGGACACTGCTGCAGGGCTTGCAGCACTGCTGTCACATGCAATGCCCTGGCCTTCACGGCTGGCTGTGCTCTGGGGCAGACTCTGGGGACTCCAGGTCCTTTTTCCCAGGAGCCCAAAGGATGTGGGATTTCTGAGGAAGGGAGGGGAAGCAGTTTTATGGGGACACCCTGTCTCGCAGGTTGCCTGCTGTGCCAGCCTGCCTGTGTCAGTCGGCGGTAACGAAAACGAGGGCTCTTTGTGCTGGTTTCTAGAACTTCACTGGAGCTTGCTGTGCACTGAGGTGCAGATCCTGGGGGAATTTAGAGGCAAGGACCCACCTCCCTCAAACAGGAGTTGTATGGACCTGATGTATGTGTCCTGGCTAAGCTTCAGCTTGTGGCCACTTGTGTTGCAGGCAGAGAGCTTCCTTGGTGGAGCTGAGGGCTGACTTGGGCAGGGGGGACAGGGAACACCTCTGAGTCCCAGTGTTAGCCTGTTCTTCCTTTGTCCTCCCAAGCATCACAGTGGTCACCTGGAACGTGGGCACAGCCATGCCCCCAAATGATGTGACATCCCTGCTGCACCTCAACACGGGCGAGACAAATGATGCGGACGTGATTGCCATTGGGTAAGAGGTTGAGGTGCAGGGCCCTGCCCTGCCACATCCCTTTTTGGGGGATCCCCATAGCCCTGGGTGGTGGGGAGTGGAAGACCTACAGCCCCAGCCTCCCTGGGGCATGGTTAGCAGAGATGTGTGTGCCCTACAAGCGGTAAAATATCCGAAAAGGTGATGGAGAATCAGCCCCTAGTAAAATGGGAGTGCTAAGAGGAATGGAAACCCTTGAATCCTGAGTAGCCTTGAAAAGGCTCAAAGAGCCTGTAGCTGGCTATGCCATGCAGGCCAGGCCTCAGCCAGTGCTGCTCTTGCTGTGAGCCCTGGCAGGCCTGGGGTCAGGTCTGTAGAGGTATTTAACTTGTCTGCTAGAGTCCTGTGGGAGTGTTTTCCTCATCTCAGCTTTTGCCCATGGTATGCTGGCCTCAAGGGCACAAATCTGCTGTTTTCTCACAGCTGGATTGGCTCTGTGCCCGTAGCAACACTTAACTGCTGGCAAGGCAGTGCTGCGTCGGTGTGGCTTTATTGGTGTGGCTGGCGATGCAAGCTCTGCCAGAGTCTAAGGGGAAACTGGCCTCTCGAGGTTTGCAGTGGTGTGTGTGGATTCCTTTTAAGACCAGGGACACGCTGCCTTTGCACAGGGAGTGAGAAGCAGCCTCTGCCCATGGGCACAGGGCAGAAGATCTGGATCTGTCTCCAGGAGGCCCCTAGGCACTCCCCAGTGCTCCTTGCCCCAGGGAGGAAGCGATGTAAAGCTGAGGCTGCTGGAGCTACAGTGCTGTGTGGGAACAAGCCTTCTGGTCCCCTCAGACTTGCAGACCAGCAGGATGGGGCTATGGAGCCTGGATGGCTGGGGTAGGGGGTATAGCTGACAGCAAGGGACTTGCTCTGATTGTGTCCTAGCTGGGGCAGGTTGTCCTGCTGCTCCCCACCTTCAGGGCATCTCTGCCTGGCTGCGTCCTTCCTCTGACCTGTGTCTTTGTGCCCTGAGCACTTGATATTTTTGGGCAAGACATTTCCTGATTCTGCCATTCTCTGTGGATGTTCTCCTTCCCTCTCTTCACTAATTGCTGAGCCAGGAGGAGCACTATTAACCTTGTTTGCTGCTGCTCTGAGCTTGGTGGCTAGGATGCATCTGTACACCCTGTGCTGAAGTACTGGTGAGGCTTGGCTTCTCTGTAGAAACAAGTGCCACTGAAATGTCCCATAAGTCCCTCTAGGTGAAAGAGATAAGCTTCAGACTACTGCCCAGCCCTGTGCAGCTGAACTTCTCATGTTTTAAAAAGGGCCAAGGCCTTGTGGGTTCAGGGCCACTTATGCCTTCTGCTAGCACATGGCCCAGCATCTCTGGAGCAAGGATATGACTGGTTTGTGCTCTAAATCCAGGGTCGTGCCCTGGCCCCTCTCCCAAGGAGCTCTTGCTATCTGGGGCACAGACACCTTTCCTGGTGTGGCTGAGGGGCCTGTCCCTTTCCTTCCAGGCTTCAAGAGGTGAACTCTAAGATAAACAAGCGCCTGAAGGATGCCCTCTTCACAGATCAGTGGAGTGAGCTCTTCATGGATGTGCTGAGCCCGTTCCATTTTGTCCTGGTAAGGAGGTCCCAAAGGGGCTGGGCAGCTGGTGTTCCCTTTCTGCCTGCCAGGCAGGTGGACCACGGGGAGGGAGAGTTGGACTGCAGGGATGGAGGGAGGAGGTGCGGTGGGAGAGCAGATTGGAGGGACAGACTGCTGGAGGGACAGCCTGCAGCTACGCAAGCAGCATGTGGAGGCTGAGCTGAGGGTTAGCAGTGCGTCTTCCCAATGTGCTGTCTAGCTTGTGCCATCTTGCTCCCTTTCTTGCACCTTAGACTTCCCCTGTGGTGCTTTGGAGACCCTTCTTGTTGCCTGCTGCATTGCACCAGGGTGAGGAGGTGAATGTAGGAACAAGCCTGTGCTTCTGGCCAGCAGCCTGTGGGTCCCAGGGCACGTTCTGCTCCCCAGGGCACTTGCCCCAGAGCATACATGAGCCTTAGCATTGCTGGGCTTATCTTGGCTGTCAGTATTCAGGAAGGTGTGCATAGATCTCTGAACTAAATATGCTGTTAGTCATCTGCAAGATGGAGGGCATGCAGAGGATGGAGGTGCTACCCCTGTGGCCTGGAGGCGGGGGAAACTGTCCTCTGCCCCCATGGGCTCTGCTGTGGCTACCATCCTGCTTCATCCCCTGCTCCCATTCCAGGTCAGCACAGTGCGGATGCAAGGTGTGATCCTACTAGTATTTGCTAAGTACTACCACCTCCCCTTCCTGCAGGACATCCAGACAGACTGCACCAGGACGGGGCTGGGAGGCTACTGGGTGAGTGTGGCCCTGGGGGAGGTGGCAAGGGGCTGGCTTCCCGAGGAGTCATGGGATCCTCTCGGTGCAGGGAAACAAGGGTGGGGTGAGCATTCGTCTCTCCATCTTCGGCCACATGGTCTGCTTCCTGAACTGCCACCTGCCAGCGCATCTGGAGAAGGCGGAGCAACGCAAGGAGGACTTTGCCACCATACTGCACATGCAGCAGTTCGAGGGGCGTGTGGCCAATGGCATCCTGGACCATGAGTGCGTACCCCACCACCTTGCTCCCCAGTCTGGGCCAGGGCTCTGGTGCCAGCCCCTGTCCTTGACCACCTCCTGATAGGGTCTGGGGTCTGCCCTCTGAATCCCAGCACAGCTTGGAGATGGGCTCTTTCCTGCAGAGCTGCACAATTGTCCTGTGGCCTAGTAGGGACCTAGCATGATACTATAGGTGTTAAGAAGGGTCCTTGGTCTCCTTCGGGGTGCATCCAGACCTGATGCAGCTCCTGCCATACTGATTGCTGTTGGGGTTTGGGACTGGTGTGGTGGAGGGCCCAGCTCTGCCCCAGTGTCTTAGCTGTGTGGTCTGACTCTGGTAGGTGCCTCAGGGTGGTAATTTCCACCCTCAATTTCTGCGTGGGGAGTCAGGCCTGTTTCGTTAATGGTGCTTGGTCCTACCTGAGGAATCCCAGCAGGGCTTGCAGCTGGCCAAGCTGTCAGCTGAGTGCTGACCTGCACTGGTGCTTGTGAGAGCACCTGTGCTGCAGGATGAGGCTGCCCATAGGCTGAGGACATTTTGCCCCTGCTGTGCTGCCCGCTCCAGTAGCCTCAGCCCTTCCAGCCCGTTGCTCTCCCTCCCACCCACAGCCTGGTGTTCTGGTTTGGGGACCTCAACTTCCGCATCGAGAGCCTTGACATCCGCTTTGTGAAGTATGCCATCGACAGCAACATCCTGAGTCAGCTCTGGGAGAAGGACCAGGTGAGAGGGATGGGCGTGCTGCCAGGCCTCAGCTGGGGCCTGAATGGCATTCGGCTCTTGCCAAAACTGCCTGTGCAGTTGTGGGACAGGGCGTGTCCCCCTTGCTGCCCATGAGGCACAAAGGACCCTGGCTTTCCTGGCTCTATGGGGAAGGGACAGCACAGTCCCAGGGTGGTCTTTATGGGAGCTGGGCACACGCTTCCTTTATCAGTGTCCTAGGAAGAGCTGGGGGAATTGGGTCTATGGACTTGCTCTTGCATGGCATGGACAAACGCTGAGAGCTGTGTGGGGCTGGCAGCAATGGGGCAGGGATGACTGTGTACTGGGAGTGGAGAGGCACTGGGGGCTTGCAGAGCGGTCTGGCCTTGGGGGATGGTGTGCTTCCTGACCTACTCTCTTTCTCACAGCTGAACATTGCCAAGAGCACCTGGCCTGTCCTCAGTGGCTTTCAGGAGGGACCCCTGAACTTCCCACCCACCTTCAAGTTTGACGTGGGCACCAACAAGTACGACAGCAGGTAGGAGAGCCGAGCTCAAGTGTGCTGGGCCTGGGAGCGGGTAGCAGGACTGATGGATGCGGGAGTGGTGGGGCTCAGAGCCGGGGCAGGGGATGATGCTGGTGTGGATGGACGGGGGGAGCCAGGCTGGGGCAGGCAAGGGCTGGACTGGGGACAATGGGCTGGGACACAACTGTTGTGCTGGTGCCAGTGCAGGTCTGTTCCTGCAGCCGCACTGAGCTGTGTGCCAAGACAAGCAGCATCCCCTGCCTGCGTGTGCCATAGTGCCACGGGGAGGCAGTTTGGGGTGGAGCTCACTGCCCCCTGCCAGGCAAGAGATGCCCCTCTGTGCCCTGCAGTGCCAAGAAGCGAAAACCTGCCTGGACTGACCGCATCCTTTGGAAGATCAAATCTCCCAGTGTTGGGATTGGTGTGGGCGGGCGGCGGCCCAGCCGGGGCATCCTGTCGGTGAGCCAGCTCTGCTACTGCAGCCACATGGAGTACACCATCAGTGACCACAAGCCAGTAGCTGCCATCTTTGCAGTGCAGGTGAACACCGTCCAGGGCCGCACAGGCAGGAGCTGCGGGGGTGAGAAGCCCAGCTAGTGTGAGCAGTGTATGATGGGGTGTGCAGGGCTTACTTTTTGTTTGGCAAACTCAGCTGTCTTGCCACCATGGCTGGGGGCTGCTGTTGGTGTATGTGTGAGGGCCCAGCCCTAGATGGGTGTCCTGGGCAGCAGGAGCAGCTCTTTGGCATGTGTGTGCTCACCATGTATGTGTTTCTGACAGTTTGCTTCCAAGGCAGACAAGCCCCCGGTTGAGATTTATGTGGCTGATGAGTGGAACAGGCCTGAGCAAGCAGTTGTCAGGTACAAGATGGCTGCTGGCTTCCACCGGAGCTCCTGGGACTGGATAGGACTCTACCGGGTAGGGTCTTGGGGGCTGTTGGGGCTGGAGGGCATGGGGAAGCACTGCACAGCACCATAGGGTCCCTTCTGAGCTACCCCCCCACCTGAAGACATGGGTGCATGGCATGGACCTGTGCTCTCTCTTCCCCTGGGAGGCCCTTGCAGTTAGCAGCAGGATTTGGTCCTTCAGGAGGCTCAGATCCAGCAGTTCCCTCTTCCTCCTGGTCTGTGGACCTCACAGGGTCCAAAGCCCAGCACTCCTGGGGGTCTGGGGGCCAGGGCACTGCTGGGTGGGTGCAAGGCAGGTCTTGGTGCCCCTGTGCAAGGAGAGGGGGCTGAGTAAGAGGTGAGCTAAGGCTGGGTGTGGCTGATAGTGCTGAGCAGGGCTGATGTTCCCCCACTCACCGGTGTTCTCCTATGTACATGCACACAGGTGGGCTTTCGGCATCCTAAAGACTATGTCTCCTATGTCTGGGCCAGGAGTGATGATGGAGAGCGCTGCCTAGAGAAGCAACTGTGTGCACAGGTGAGCTGGGGCCAGCCCTGCTGTCTTGCTGGGCATGTGTGCCCCATTGTTGGGGGGACAATGGACCCTTACCGCTTTATGCTGAGCCTTGGGCAGGCCTACTCTGCTGGCACTGGGATTTCTGCTCTTAGCTGGGGCTGCAGGTGGGATGGGGCAACTCAGGTTCCAGCCCTGGTGCCCATCAGCTGTCTCTGGGCTGCAGGTGATGTTCTCAGAGGAGGCGCTGCCCAAGGGGAAGGGCGAGTACATCCTTGGATACTACAGCAACACCTCCAGCAGCATTGCTGGTGTGACTGAGCCCTTCCAGGTCAGCATGGCCAACAGGCGAGAGTGAAGGGCTGAGGGAGGCAGGGGGGGGATGTGTGTAGGGGTGCTTGGCTGGAGGTGGCCAGCTGCTGTGGTGCCCCCCAGCCAGTTGTGAGGATCAGCCAGCAGTGCTGATGCAGGGGTGCAGATCTCCTTGCCCAGGTCGGAGGAAGGCAGCAGCCCTACGGACAGCTCAGGCAGCAGCTCAGAAGAAGAGGATGACAGCACACTTGTCCTGCTGGCCCCCAAATCCCGTAGCCCCAGCCCAGGCAAGATGAAACGGCACCGGAGCAGAAGCCCCAGCCTGGCCAAGTTCCAGGGCCTCATCCTGCGGCCATCGAGCCGGGACAGGGGTGCAAGCCGCAGCCCTTCACCCCAGAGCCGACGAGGCCTCCCTGGGGACATTCCTGCCATCCATCTGCCCGAGGAGGAGCTGGGGTGCCATGGAGCCAAAGCCAAGGAGCCAGGGCGGGCAGCTGACAGCCAGGAGGGCACCTCCTTCTACCAGACTGTGCAGGAGCAGGGTGGCCCCCGGCGCATCTCTGCTGACAACCCACTGGCTCGGGCCAACCCCAGGAACCTGGGCCTGCTGCCCACGCTCCGCCTGGAGATGATAGACCAGGCCATGGGCCAGCAGAGGGAGAGTGCGGACCAGGCCTACCCCTGCCCAAGGATGAGCCCCACCAGGCCCCTGGCCTGCAGCACCTCCACAAAGGAGGGGAGCAGCCCCCAGGAGCTGGACAGCCATAGCTGTGCCATGGGCCACTGATGGCCCCCTCCCTCCTCCCTGTAGTGTGCTTGCTGTGTGCTTTCCTCTGCCACTGTCCTGCTGAGACGCCCCACTCCCTTATTTATTGCAGTGACTCCTCACCCCTGTTGTGTGCCTGGCAGGTAGGGGCCTCCCCCAGCCTGAGGTGCTGCCCTGGTAGGGCTGGGAAGTGGCACAGGGGAGGGCAAGGCTGGTCTAGGGCAGTGAGGGGGGAAACTCCTTGTGAAATTCAAAGTGCAAGACACTTTAGTCCTACAGGAGTGCTGGCCTCGCACCTGAGGTGGGACGGGCCAGGGCAGGGCTCTGGCAGTAATGGTGATGGGTATAGGGTGAGGACCACGCCAGGGGACCCCTGAGATTGAAGCTTGCTGCTACCACTGTGCCTCAGCCTTGGATGTAGTGCAAGCAACAAAATAAACCATCCTGCCCATCCCAGCTGCACTGTGCTTACTGGAGGGGGAGCAGGATCAGCTCCTGGGGTGGGGGCCACAGCACAAACAGGGGGCAGCAGGCTGAGCCCCAGCACCACACTCTGTGCCCCGACCACCCTTTATTTATCTTCTGCTGCCCACAGGGACTGGCCCCTCCCCAAGGCAAAGCCCCTGGCTGCTGTCCCCACCCCTCGCTCCAGGGCTGAGAGCCAGCAGCAGCCCCCAGCCCTCTGTGGGCCCTGCCCACCTGCATCCCCTCTCCCCTGTCTGGGGAAGGGAGCCAGGACCACATCACAACTGCTCAGGCCACCCAGCTGAAGGGGCACAAATCCAGGGATGGTGAGGCCCTGCCATCCACTCTGCCTGGGGTTCCAGTGCCCAGAGCATCTCCCCTGCTCCTGGGCACAAGCGGGAAGGAAGATGGTGAGTTTCCCTTTTCCCCTTGCTTTGATGGTGCTCACAGATTGCAGCCCCCTGCAGCCACAGCTTCTTAAGAGGCTTCTCAGTCCCTCTGCCTGCCCCTGCTCAAGCTGTGGCCCCCCCCCGGCTCCATGCAGTCATGCCAGCAGCCATGCTCAGTGCCATCCTTTGTCTCAAGGACCAGAAATCAAGCAGCTCCACTCCGTAGCTGCTGCACAGCACATCTTCCTCCCCATGCAAAGCAGTGCTTCTTGGGCATCATCAGGGCACTGTATGGTGCAGAGCATCTGGCTCCTGTCCCAAGGCCAGCCGCAGGCATTGCTCATAGAGGGTGCCACCACTGTCCTGTGTCTTCCAGTCTGGATGCTTGGCCTTGGACGTCACATGTGGACGACCCCAGCGCCTCAGGGTCTTCTTGAGATGCTGTGCAGGTACTAGCACAGCCCGGGTTGCTGTGATACAGCTGCCAGAGAAGCAAAGCTGTGAGCATCGGTGTAATGCTGCAGCACTGACATCTGTTGCTTTTTACCCCAGCCTGATCATGGCACAGCAGAGCAGGGGCTAACACTTGCAATGCCAGCTTCATGCCAAGCTTGCAAGATAGCACCTAGCCCCACCAGGGCACCCCTCCTGCCCATGCAGGGTAGGAAGACCCATGCAGGCCTCCACGCTTACTTGTGCTGTGGCCCCTTGCCCAGGCTGCAGTCAGTGGGTGGCTCCAGAACAAAGCAGTCCCTGGCAATGTGGTCGACAAGGACAGGCACCTCCACATCACTGAGGTCCCTTGCCCTACGCAGGAACCGCACCAGCCTGGGGGCACAGGAAGGCAGCAGGCAGCAGCTGCTGGCCAGGGTGAGCATCCCACTGGGTCCCACCTCATCTGACCCCAAACTGTCTGCACACAGTGGCCTGTGATGGTGGGAAAAGCCCCGCCTTTTCCTCCCGGACACGCAC
>NW_010525998.1:0-609 GCF_000687285.1 Phaethon lepturus | reverse complement strand
CCCGCCGTGCGGAGGTGCAGTGGAAGGGCGTCCGGGTGTCCACATTGTGCAGCTGGTACTTCACCTCTTGGGGTGCGATCTGGTGCTCACACTTATCCAGGTGCTTGTAGCACCTGCACACCCTGCCCGGGCCTAAGGACAGCAGGGCAGTGAGGAGCACCCCTGGCACATGACCCTGATGGGCTGAGGCCTCAGGATGCCCCAGCTGTGGCACATGCTCTGCCCCCAGCACCGACTCACCCGGCTGCTTGCGTCCCTCCACCACAGGCACAGGGGTGGCTCTGCACTGCCCCATGGCTGGGCTGGATCCAATCCTGCCATCTTCAGGGCGGAGCATACAGGCAGGGTGTGCTGAGCCCCCAGCCCCTTGCTGCCCTCCTTCCGGCACGTGCCGTCCTCCAGCAAGGTCCTGTTCCAACATGGTCATTGCTGTTGGGGGGCCAGGCTCCAGCCCCCACTGTGCTGCTGGGTGCCTGGTTGTGGGCTCAACCTTGTCCCTGGCAGACGCAGGGGACAAGGTACCTGGGCCCCACAGCTGCTGGGCTGTCGCAGGTCTCTGTGCCTGCTGGAGCCCGGGGTTTTGCCTCAGTCCCTGTTGGAGCCGCTTGT
>NW_010525997.1:21384-28285 GCF_000687285.1 Phaethon lepturus | reverse complement strand
GCGCCGCGCAGGCTGGAAAACTTCGCCCGCTTTGCCCAGCCAGGCCGGTGAAGAGTTTTCTAGAAATATCTGTAAATGAATAGCTGCCATCAATCATTGTCATTCCTTTATTTCATGTCTCCTGATGAGGTTGACTAGTGTCATTGTTTGTTACTGTCCAAACCACATCTTCATTCTTGTAATGTCAAGCAGATATGACAAGCACACATTTTCCAGATGAGTAAGATACAAAGTCACCTTTTAATTTACAGTTGTTTGGGTTTTTTTGTTTGTTGGTTTTGTGTTTTGTTTTTTTTTAATAAGCAAACGTGTCATAAAATTTACTGGATGTTCAGTTGCCTTTGGTACTAAAGCAAAGTCACTCATTAACGACAAGAAATAAATCTGGAGTAAGAAATTCTTACAATAAAATGGCTACCTAAAGCCTTTTATAACAAGAATTCTTTTATGGAGCTTGTCCCCCGCTATTAACTTCACCACTCTCAGAGCAAAATCTGCCAAAATTATTGCTGGAGCAAAAGAAATGCAGAGGGCAGGGAAATACATTTTTAAAAAAGAAGAGAGATTTGACTGTTTTGTCTCTTCCTTTTTAAATAACAATTAGATAAAGAGAAACACAGCCCTCAGAGGACCAAATGGTGGGCTAGTTCTTTGGTTTTTGTGATTATTGTTGCTGTTGTGGTTGTTGAAATCTTTTGTGTTCCCGACACTGGCAGATTTTTAAGACTGATTTCCAACACTTACAGGGAGTGTGTGCCTGACAGGGGACTAGTTAATGGAGTCAGTATAAAACGCTAACCAGATAACAGTGAACAAAATAAACCCGGCAGTATTTAAAAAAGACCGTAACGTAGGTGACCAAGAGTAATATAAAAGGCCAGAGCCTGCAGCTTTCCAGAAGAAAGGTTCGTGGAGCCTGCGCTGCCGGTTTACCTCCGCTGGCAGCCTCCCTCCCGAGACCACCATCGAAACCCTTTCAGCTGCAGTTGTGTGCAGCTTGTCTAAATATGTAAGATAACTTTTGTGGGCCTGCAGCAGCATTTTGGCTGGGGCCCCGAACAAAGAAGCGCCCGCGAGCTTGGCACGGCACCTTGGGAAGGGATTGTAAATTACTGGAGCATCATATAACTTTCTTTCTTTGGTTTCTCCTTTCTTTTTAGCTAGAATAACAGAGCAGGGTCAAAAAAGCAACCGTATTTGACTGAAACAATTAATTTAAAGTACTTGCAAATTAGCTGTACAGTTTGGTTGTGAATATTAGCCATTCTCATTTTGTACTTTGTTGAAAATCTCATTCAAACTGCACAAGCCATTTTGAAAGAGGATAGGTTATATATAAGACTTACTTAATATGCAGATGTCAGCATTATTTTAAATCACAGATCAGCTGTCTGGAGTAGAAGAACAATATATTGAGATCTATCGTTTTCTTTTTGTATTGCCTAGGAAGTTTAATGCTTTTGGTATAATTTGCCTCCTAAATTTCATTCTTAAAAGCAAGTCCATTGGAAAAATCAAAATGCAAAAATAAATTGCAAGTTGCATGGCGTGTTTATTTTCCAACAATTAATTAAGGGAAGGTAAGTCTAGAGTAGTTGTCCTTTTTAACCTGCTCCTAGTTATTCTTAAGAATTTCAAGCATCTGGCCCAGAGCAGATAGATACTACATTTCAGAGGAATACATGGGTGTACTGCCATTCTCCGAAGACATCTCCTGTTCAAACCACGCCGGCTTTAGCCCCTGGATGGGCGATGTACCCAGCCCCTCAGCTCTGCCGATGCAAAACGGTTTGACCATGCAAGAACCGCGGCGCTGGGCGGAAAACCACATTTTAAACCACCGACTGAGCAGAAGTCCTGTGGCTCATACTTTTTTGATCACTCAAGCTCATGTAGTGCCATGGCTGATGCCTCCCTCTTCAAGTGGTTGTTCTGAGATGGGGACATTTGGGGCAAATGGGTTTTTGAGCAGGCACCCAACGGGATGCTCAGTAAGGGGTGGCTTCAAAATGATTAATGAAAGTAAAATTGCTCCTGATCATGGACGGTCGCGAAGGCCGTTTAAGCGCTCTGTTCTCACACCTGGCAGGGAACTGTCGGTGCCCCTGCCGTGAGCAGGGAGATCTTAAAAAGCCCAGGACTGACCCTCAGCTCCGTTGTAACCAGCAGAGCCTCAGCTGGTTCACACAAGCCAAAGATGTGCTGGGTGCCCACCTTGTTCAGAAAACATGAAGTGGGGAAAAGCTTATCAGCTTGGAGTAAAAAACATTCACATTTTCTAGCACATCTGCTCAAAAAAGTTCACCAGCTAAAGGGCTAGAGGACTCTTCACATTTCCAGTTGATTTACTCAGCTCTCGGAGCCTCGTTGGCTGGGCAGGAGGATTGACAGTGTATGAGGGCTCCTAATTGAAAAGTAATAAAATCTCTGAGCAAAGCTGGCAAATGAAGGCCTCCAGCCAATTAGTCAGCTTGCAGTCAACTCAGGAACCAGGCAGAGCAGCAAGCTATTAAAAATAGTCTGATAATATCTGTTAAAATATTTTGCGGGCACTAGGGATGGAATCAAAAACAGCATAGACAAACCCTTTGGGAGTGAACTCGCTCAAATCCATCTTGGCCCGGAGGGACAAAGACGATGGGGCAGAAAGCTGCCAAAACAGACAGGAGCCAGCCCATGCCGTGAGCCCCAGGGCTGGGTGGGCTTCGCATCCCACGCCCACGGATGCTGGAGAGGTGCCGTGGAGGTGATGCGCTCCTCAGGGAGGTTGTCCCTGTCCCCCGAGCCAGCCCTTGCGTTGCCACATCGCTCGGCACCGGCGGCGGCTTCTTCTGTCCCCGCGCTGAATGGAGGGAGCCGCCGGCGGAGGGGAGGATTTGGGAGCGGGCAGGGAGGCACGGGAGGCAGCAGGAGCTGGTGCGTGGAGCAGAACTGGGGAGTGGACCCTCAAAAATTAACCAGCTGTAGGAAAAAAAGATCAGTGTTTATTCAGCAGAGCTTTAATGAGGAAAATTGCCAGCTACTGCTGAATTAAGTATTCCTAGCAGCTAATTGAAATGTTACATGTTTTAATTTGTCTGATTTTTTTCCAGTGGGTGATGTTATTTATATAGTTTGTATATGACTAATGACAGACTATACAGAAAATGTAAAGATTGCTTCCAATGGTCAGTAATATCTGAGAGCACAGACATGAACAAGGTATTTAGGAAGACATGCATTCCTTCACAGCTTAATATTAAGTAGTAAAACATATATAAAAGAACACTGTCTCATTATCATGTAAAGCTCTTTTTTTTATTTTTTATTTTTTTTAAATTAAGGATTTTTGTTTCTGCTGGTAAAGGGGCATTTTGTTTTAAAACAAATACAGTTACCATATACTACTATTGCGGAAAACTGCATTTTTGTGTCCTTTCAGCCACATTGTTTCAAGGCCACCCAGTTCCCCCAGGAGGCTATAAACAGGGGAAGGATTTAGACCCTATTCTCTTTGTCGGGGATTTGGCAAGAACCCATACAGTAGGAAGCTGAGCACAGACAAAACCGAGTGAAAGGTGTCCTTTAATCCCCCGGCCGCTGGTAGAACAAAGCCTACTCCCAGCGGGGTCCCGGCTGGCCGCACCCAGGCCGGCTTGGCGGCTTCATTTCAACTGCTGAATTCGGTGTATTTTTAGTTAACCATGTTGAGATTAATTAATTAGCCCCTAGGAGTTAGTGCCTGTAAACGTCACCCAAAGCAGAGAAGTGTGAATACGCTGAGGCTGTTAATTCACCCAAAAACGGCAGCTCGTAATCCAGGCAGGGGAAATTCAGCCCCTCCGTCGGGATGACTGGCAGCTCTGCCGCACTATCGGGTTACTGCCTCGGTGACAACAAACTACATGTCAATTTAACTTCTTAGTGATGCTTAAAAGAGCATCTTTTTATTTCGGTGAGGTAGCATTTGAAGTTGCCATTAGGAAAGAAATTGCCGTGGGGAGACAAGCATTGGCGTTTGGATAAAGAACAACATAACTGGTTTGATATCTAGAAAACTTAGTAAATGTAGAGAATAATGCTACTGCTGTAACTTCATTAGAATGGCAGAATCTATTATAATTAACCACAACTAACTAAATAGGAGCTAATTTACTTACGTGAGCCAAAATTCTGTTAACTCATAGCATATCGTAAGATACAGAGTAAGTAAGTAAGTTCTTGGGTTTGTGCTCTGGTTTTAAGTACAGAATAAATGCAGTATAATGAGCAGTTGACAAGATGTTAATTCTAAAATCTTTTGCCTAAATGCAATAAGATAGTCCACAACTGATGCAAGTTGACAATGGGAGGTGAAAAGTGTACTGTATAGCCTGCAAAGAGAAAAGTTAATGGCAATGTAGGGAAGAGGAGATATTTTGCTTTCATGCTTCATACTGTATATTTTTTTCTGTTGTATTTGTCAACTAAAATGTCTTATATCTCTCTAAATGGTGTCTTTCTCTATATGTATAAATGAACAGATGCAGATAGAGCTCAAAAGCATGGCATGGATGAATTTATCTCTTCCAATCCCTGTAACTTTGACCACGCTTCACTCTTTGAGATGGTTCAGCGCCTCACTTTGGACCACAGACTTAATGATTCCTATTCTTGTCTGGCAAGTATATTCTTTGGTCTCTAGTGATATAAACATCAAGCAGCAAAGTCAAAGCTAGTGCAAGTGGGGGCTAATCCCCCTGTTGCTGGAAGATTGACTTCTGTTTACACCAGGTTTGAATTTGGCCCAGGGGTGTTTTCTTTTGAGAGGCTACCTGCAGTGAGATAACTGCTGTTCTTCTCCAGTTGCACTGTCTTTACCATTTCTGTTTGCAATGCTTAAAATGTTTCTTCCTGCAAAGACAAAGAGCAGTGTGGGGATGTGAAGTAGAGAGCAGTGTTTTGCAGCCTCCCACACTGCCTTCCAGAGTCTTCTGGATGAAAGAACAGGGGAAAGATAACGGTCTGGTATCACCTCCCATGTCAATGGAGTCCCACCAGGAATAACTGTGTCCCAGCTTTGTGTCTCTTTATGAGCAGGGATCCCAGGCAGGTAACAGATGGGAATAGGGGGATACCTGCAGTGATGCTGCCGTCTGTCCACACTCATGTAGTCGCATGCCCATCCTGATTATTCTCATGAGCACGGGTTGCAGCTCTCAGCCCACTGCTGTGTAACAGGGGCTGTAGGACAGTGGCACTGAGATGCTCCACCACAGCTTGTAGCCTTTGGCTGGGTTGCAGTGCTTGGGGGCTCTTAGGTATTGTGAGGATTTAAATGACAAATAACCTTTAACAATACAACTTGAACAATTAATTTTTAAGCGGTTTCGGTGGGTAGAATGGAGAGGCTTTTCGGTTTTGAGAAAACAAGAGGATGAAGACTTTCTAGAGGTGCCTGAAATGCCCGTCCTGTCCTGAACATGGCACAGGACAGATCCCGACCTGCCACCCTCCTTGTGCTGCACAGAAACCTCCACGCTGGGGTCTGTGCCTTCAGCAGAAGGACAACCCTGTGCCGATAGCCTTCACCTTTTGCCAGCTGTGCAGTCCCTGGAGCTGGGGCTCTTGAGTGCCTTCCCATTAAAAGCAGCAACCTGGGAACACAACTGTGCAGTTGGCAGTAAGACGCTCAGTCTCAAATCCTGTCCTCCACGTCCCCCTCCACCATGGTGCTCCTCTCACCTGCTCTGCCCCTTGCACCTCACGCAAGAGCTGATCTCCTCAGAAAGGCTAAGATCCGGTAAATGCCATTAGCAGTAGGGAGTTGTCACCTTCCTGATGAGAGGCAGGGCTAGGAGGAACGGTCGTGGATGTCCCCTGAGGTAAGGATGGGGTGGGGGAAGGCTGCAGTGTGCAGGTACCCAAGTGGTACATGCAGGCTTGGTGGGAGCATTGTCAGACCTGCAGCAGGTTTCTCACCAGTGCCATCAAGGTCTTTGCTCCAGCAGGCAGTGAATTTGGCATGCAGCTTCTGCTCCCCACGCATGGCTCACCCTAGGAAGACCATCCCCATCCATGCATGTCTGACAGGTTGGCTTGCAGCTGGTTTGTCTCTGTGCGGTCTCGGGCCTGGTGAGAGAGCTGTGGCCGTTGAATTACGTTCATGGAGAGGTGCGAAGCCATCACTGAACATGATTAACAATGTTTCTCTTCAAGAAACCCACCAGCCACACTTCAGCTTGTTACTGAGGTGTTTAGGCCCTTGCTAGATGCTACCGGAGCAGTGGAGCTCCCCTCAGCACCAAGACCTGTGCCTCTTTGGAGCGAAGCATCATCAATTAACCACCTTCTTTCAAATCACCCGTTGCAGAGTGTTACAAAGAAGATAATAATGGCTTGTGTTTGCCTACGCTTGGACTTCCTATGCTTCTTTACTTATTTTACTATGGTTTTGTCCTGTTCATGGCGTAAAAAAACAGACTGACCTCAAAATTTGAGTTCAACTGCAAAGAGGTCCCATTGCTCTTGCTAAGTCTTTGGGATGTTGGTGGTACCACTGCGCTGGCTTGCCTGGAGGAGCTGTGAGCCTGTGGTAAGCCTGTTCTGTCTGCCCTGTGTGCTCCTGGGCAATTGTCATTCTCCCTACAGGACGTTTCCATGCAAGGTCGCGCAGAGTTTTGCCTCGTCACACCTCTCCTTGTTTACAAACGTGGACGTGGAGGTGCCAGGGAAGACTTACCAGGCACAGTGTCTTACCCTAACACAAAGGATAATTCAGCATTGCCTCCTTTCCGTGGAACCAGGTTAAACAACATTGCGAGCCCACTCACTGGCTGAGCCAGGCATCCCTATGAAAACAAACAGGCTGGCTGACTAATCTCAGCTATGGCAGAAGTGATGTTTGCTGGCAGAGAGAACTGTGCTGGGGAAGAGGAAGAGC
>NW_010525997.1:15103-21293 GCF_000687285.1 Phaethon lepturus | reverse complement strand
TGGACCCCCCGCGTGCATGGGTCTTCATTGCTTTCTGCCTGGACATGACTTCTGAGACTGCACTTCAACTCTTTCCAAGACTTCCCAATCTACTGCCAGCGTCCAGCTCATGCGGCTGAGTCCTTGCCGGAGCTGTATTTCCCGTCATGTGTCAGCACTTGTGGGATTCACGTGTGCTTAGTACAGCACAGCGTGTACTGAGGAAAGGTGATCTTCCAGAGTGTCCAGCTTAGCTGAGATGGTGTGAAGTAGTCAGATTAAAAGGTCCATGAAGCAGGCTACAAAAATGAAATTCTTTTGTTTTACCTATGGTAGGTGAGAAAATTCAGCTACTGGAAAGTGAAAATTTTCCTTCAAAAGCCCTTGTTTCCTCAAAAGCTGCATTTACCATTAGAAAAGTTGCCAGTGATTCACCAGCCCTGAACAAGCCTTGCTTTACGCAGCTTCAAAGCTCCCATTGACTCCCTGCTGATGGCTGGGACACATGTCCCCTTCTCAATGCAGTTCAACTTGTTGAACACAGTCAGTTGAGCTCCCTGTACTCTATGGCCTTCCCCCAATGTCCCCTCTAGGCTTCCTCATGCCCTTGAAGACCATCTGGAAGACCAAACCGAGCTAAACCTAGCTGCGTTGGGATGAGACACCTGGTATATTACCATTAGCAGCTGCGTTTGCCAGACTGGCTGGTTGTCATCTGGTTGCACCAGGCAAATCTTAATCAAGAGCCAGGACCTGCCTGAAGATATGGGGCATTTGCCTGAATACCGCCTTTCATCAAACCTTAGATTTTTTTCTGGGGCTATGGGGAGCAGCATTTACTGCTCTTTTGGGGGCCCATTCAGCAGCAGGATTTTTATTTCATACCTCTGCTGTGCAAAAGGAGACCACCTGGTCCTCCTGGGCAATGGATCTCGCCACCCGTAGTCTGTTTGCCCATGCTCTCATGAGGTATGATATGAGGTCCATCACTGACCCTCTGACCCTCTGCTCAGGCTTCCCCTCTGAGCCATGGCAGTGGTCTTGAGTGGTTGTCCCCATTCCTTCTGTCCGCCTGAGGACCAGCACTTCTCAGAGCCCGATGCAAGGAAGTAATGTGGGCTGCGCTGGATCACTGCATCCAGCCTCCTGTTTCCTTCATCCCAAACTCTCGGCTTGATACCAGCTCCAGTGAAATTAGTGCCAGCCTTCCCACTGATGTCAGTAGGGCCAAGATTTCACCACACAGGGAGGACTGAGTCCTTTGTATGTATTAGGTGAATATAACAATTTCAACCACATTTCTACCCCAGTAATCAAATGCGTGCATCTTTCTATCGCAGAACAGTCATGGTATTTCTATATTTTTACCATGCCTGATCACCAAAGACTTGTGTGAAGAAGGCAAGGTGAAGAGATGGCCCAAGGATGTAACAAACAGGCAACATACAGAAATCCAGAATCAAGCATAATACCACCAACCAAAAAGCAAACAGAAATACCATTAAAAGCAATGAAGGCAAATATACCCCTCCCAAAAAAATAGCCTTCCAGAGTGCCATCCCATCTGCATTGTTCTGTGGCTTCATTTTGAAATGTGCACTTCTAGTGATCCCAGCACTGTAGCTACTCCCTATATCTATCATTTTCCCCTCATTATTTTAATTCTTTTCTCAATCTGTTTTGGAGTTGGCCCAATAAGGATGAGCAAATCCTTCTCTATGTCTTTGAGCTCTTAATTGATATTTCTTCAACTCTTTTCAAAGCAGCTATTTTGGCATCTAGAAAAGATTTGGTGTCATCTGAGTGGTAGAAAATATATTTTAATCTTTCACAGCAGTGTTGTTTCTAAGATGTAGCATTTGGGGTAACAGATGGGGTGGCAAAGAAGTTGCCTATAGGGGCAGTGCTCTGCCTCAACTACTCTCCCGCCCGCTGCAGGAACTTTTCAATTAAACGATGAAAGATTTTGCAGCTTGATGCATTCCAGAGCTGCGTCTTAGCAATTGTTTAGCACCCAAATTTCCATGTAAATATTGACGGTTTTGCAGCATTTTGAAAAGCAATCTACGAGAATATTCTTGTTCTCGCTAGCGCCTTTCCCGAAGGCAGAGGCGCGCTCCGATTCAGCTGTCCCGCGATGTTCACCGGAGCCGTCCCCTCGCGGGGAAGGGCGTCCTCCTCGGGAGCGTGGACACTGCACCAGAAGCCGTGTGTCCCCAGGCCCTCAGGACTGACAGAAATAGTCTGAGGTTTCTGGATGTGTAAAGAAAACCTGGTCGTGAGCAGAGCTTCCTTTTGCTTCGATGCCGCGGAGATGGGCAATGGCAGAGCGCGTCGCCAGCAGTGCGCAATAAAGACGATGGGAAACGTCCCTTTCTGATACTGCAGAGCTGCCTTCCTCTGTGTGCAGGACGTTCCTACCTGCCAGATGCCAGAGGAGTCATTATTCAGTGTAATCCTCCATCCTCTCCCCCAGACCAGTCTTCTTGCTCCTGGCCGAATATACAATCCCATCCCTAAAATGCGATTACTGTTTCACACTGTTTAAGTAACCAAATCTTGGTCATCTCTTAAAGGTGTAAGTCTTTTTTGTCTTTTTTTTCTTTTTTTTGCTAGGCACTGACATGAGCTGGCCTAGCTTTTCAGCATTTTAAAGGACGTTTCCCTTTAATGGTAGCATAATATGTTTTTATTAACAGTTGCACTGAGTGCTGTGTTTGGGTGATGATATACAGACTGTATTGTTTAAGAGTGACCTCTCTCCTTTTTCCTTAACGTAGCCTTGGGTTTGTATTTCTTTTATTAGAACAGTTGACCACTGCACCTCCAAATCTGATAGCCTTTGTATTTAATAACTTATATTTAAAATCAAGTCTCTTTATTTCTAAACAGGGCTGGTTTAGTCCTGGCCAGGTCTTTGTGCTAGATGAGTATTGTGCACGTAATGGAGTGAGAGGCTGTCACAGACATCTCTGCTACCTCAGAGATTTGCTAGAGCGCGCAGAAAATGGAGCTATGATTGACCCCACCTTACTTCACTACAGCTTTGCCTTTTGTGCATCACATGTTCATGGCAACAGGTAAGGAATTCTTCTTGGCTAGCAGCTCCCTGCCGGCAAGGGATGACTTTGTCAAATATAGGTTTCCTTGGATAATGCACAACAGTCCCCAATTTGTTTTCACAGTGGATGTTTGGCAGCAGCGCTTCTAGTGGCATAGTCGGTTTGTTTGTTTGTTTCGGTGCTTGTTTAATGTAAGCAATAAAAATGCACGTAGAGGATCCAGAAATGAGGGATTTTAACTTTCTTACCCAGGCACCTGCTTGATGCAGCTCTGGACAAAATAGAGTTGAAGTATGTGTGACTGTCACAGGTTGAATAAATAGAAGTAAACGATACACTGTGCTGATTTAATTGCTGTGCCAGAGGATCTGACAAGTTGCAGCAGTGAAATTTTCAGCAGCGTCAAACTTCAGTCTTCAGAAGGGCTTTAAGCCCTCGGGCACCCGTTTAAAGTCTGCGTGACATCAGTTCGAAAATTGCTTAGACATAACTGAAAATTTTATCTTGCTCTGTTGCAAAACGATTCCAATTTCAGAAGTAGCCCATTCCTTTCTCTCAAATGTAGCCAGTCTTTGGTGGGAGGAACTGGAGCTGAGCTTTTTCCTTCGCTATTTATTTTGTTGACAGCTGTAGCATCTATTGCAGATTCTTCTTCTGCTTTTTTCTTGCTAAGTTGCATTATACGCTTTGAGATACCGCTCTCTAACCTGCATATGCTGCTGAAGAAAGGAATGTTATAAAATAATTATGTGTTTTCATAAATCCTCTGGTAAATACCATCCCAAATTATGACACGCATTGCCCAGGTTTCACTTTGCGAGGCTGCCGCTTGCTTCTGCAGTTACTTTCATACATCTTGTCATGGAAACCAAGTTTTTGCTTCCTTAGTTTGTTTTTTAGTTCTGACTTTCTTTTGCTTGTTTGTACCTTCTTTGCCAATTGTTATTTGATTTCAGTTGTTTCCTTTCATTTCAGTTTCCTTTTGTTTTATTTTGAGGTTTTTCATGCTTTCTTCTTGTTTCTTTCACTTTTGCTGCTGGCCTTGCCCCCCGTGTTTCAATCACTCCCCAAAGCCAACACATGGCAGAATTACTTGGTGGGTCACAGCCAAGTGCAGAAGGCGAGGGGGGCAAAGTGTCTCATGCCCCTGCCGCTGAAGCGGAGACAAAAAAGGATTCCAAAAAGGAGTCCAAAAAAAGGAAAGATTCCAAATCCCAGCCGAATCCAGAGCCAAAAAGGTAAGCGAAAGCATGCAGTGCACAGGAGTGTGTTGTAGGGACACCAGGCTCCTCGCTCACTGAGCACACCGGGCAGTTTGGGTCCCCGCGGCACGGGGAGACCCGCTGCAGCACCGGCATTTGGGTTGTACGCTCTCCTGGGAGTTGGATGGCATTTGGGCACCCAAGTCCCATAGAGGGTCAGGGCCTTGAGTTTTTTAGGTGTCTGTGTAGGAGGCTGCTGACATGTAGGGTTGAGACATGTAGGGTTGAGACGTGGGGTTGAGACATGTGGGGTTGAGACATGTGGGGTTGAGACATGTGGGGTTGAGACTGGGCAGGGGACACTGGCTGCCCCCATCGCCCCTCTTCCACAGGCAGGGCTCATGCCAGCAGGAGGCTGTTGTGGGGATGAGACCTGGCTCAAAGCCTGTTTGGCCCATAATGGAGAGGAGGTTGGATGCAGGTCATGGTTACCCCATGTGCGTCTTCACAGGGTCCAGCATAGCCAGAGCTGGAGCCTCCATTTCATTGGGGTCAGTGGCAGGAGGTAACTGACGGTGCTGGCCATGGTGACACCCCACCATCCCCTCCCCATGGGGCCGGACAGTTGTGGGCTCAGGAAGATGTCTTGCTTTAAAACCCGTGTGGTGTGTAGACCCCAGTCCCGTGCCTGTACATCCGCTCGGGGCGGCGTGTGGCTGCTGCGCCGTGCCCGGGACCTCTGGGTGCTGCCAAAGGGGCAACTCGGCCACGGCCAGGCTATCCAAGTTGGTTGTTTAAAACATTCCAAGAAAGAAATATCTCGTTTTGCTATGACTTAGCTGTCTTTAGCTGATGGTTGACTTCACATCGAAAGGCTGAAGGTTCATATTCCTTCTTGGCCGCTGCCGTGTCTCTGTTGCCGGGGGATGACGGGAGCTGCAGGGCTGCATTGTGCTTTCTCACCCCGGGCAGGCTCTGCGTAACGCCCGGGAGCCAGCGGGGTTTGGTACCGAGACTGCGGGGTGCGGATTCTGGCCTCTGCTGTCGGCAGGTCACAGAAAAGGACTGCAGGGGTCTGAGAGAAAATATGACTCCGTATCTTTGTGTCTACTATCAGAATCTGAATATCTGAGCGGAAGAGTCACGATTTCTTTTCAGAAAGCTGTTTAGGCCACATGCATCGTGCATTTGCGAGCTGGCTGGCAGAGGGAGACGGAAAGCCAATGCTTCCCCATGCAGTCCTTGCTGGCTGTTGCGACGTGTGTAAAGCCGGGTTCTCTTTAGCTACGTCCCTTCCTCCCACCTGCCGCGACCATACATTGCTCATTGCTCTCCCTGGGAAACCTATAGCTCATGGCAGAGCAGAAGACTTTCTGGGTAAAATTTGTCAAGGTGGGAGCACGCCTGCCCTGGAGCCGGCGCAGCGTCCGGTGGAGCATCTTGGAGCAGCCTTGGGGCGTGCATTGCGTCGTTATTGCTGTGCACGGTGGTCTGGGAAAGGTTCAAGTTATGAGACATTTTTCTGTCTAACAAAGGCTTCTTTTTCTGTGGAATCTGAGAAAGTGTCAATTTTCTTTATAAAAGGAAGTTCCTTCACTTTTAGACAGTAAGAAAACCCAAGCGGGTGGTTTAGCTTTCTCCAGAATAAGGCTGGCTGTCAGTCAGAATATGCCACCCGGTAAGGAAGGTCGAGCAGGGAGATAATTTCATGTGGCTATCGATCGCCTGTATTAGCAGCAGACAGTGATGGAGCTGAGGTGGGCTGTCTGTTTGTATCGTGTTTGCGTAAGGTCAGGCAGCGAGACAACAGTCGCTCGCAGTCAGCGGGGAAGTGCAGGCAGGCTGCGGTGCGGGTGCTGAGGACAGCCTGAAGGTCAAGGCTGACAGGATGACAGGCGTCAGCGCAGGGACCATGCCTCCTCGCCTGTCCGGCTCCCGCCTCGGTGG
>NW_010525997.1:14344-15072 GCF_000687285.1 Phaethon lepturus | reverse complement strand
CCGCCCCCCGCCTGGGTGGCGCGCCTGCCGCACCACAGCCGGACGGGAGCAGGATGGCTGCTGGTGGAAATGCAGGAACAGACCCTGCGGCCACAGCAGGTGAAATGGTCAAAACGGGATTTGGGGGATGTTTTGGAGACCTGTTGCTTTATATATCAGGGTTTGTTCTCCCCCGCTCCCTTGGGCTCATGTAGCTTATTCAGACCCCTGAAAGCCTGACATAATCTCCAAAAGAAGGCTGTAAATCACTGCTATTTGCATGACAGTCCCCGTAATTTTTCAGTTAAGTTCATCCTTTTCCAAGTAAAAATGGAGTTAAATTCCTTGTCCTAAGTTTCACCTCCTGCAGATACCTGAATATGTAACACGCAGGCTGGCCGGAAGGCAGGGACCCGCCAAGGTTGCTGAATACCCGCATGCTCCTCTGCTGCCCAGGTTCTGGCTCTTCACCCAGACTGAGGAACTCGAGGCTTTTTCCCTGCTGTGGTCACTAGCGAGTTGATAACAGGGTTTTGCCCACCAGGTATCCCTGGATGCCTTTTGGTAAAGTCCTGCCATTGTGAAAGCTGTTGTGATTTCTGACCTGTTTACCTACGTGACAGGTAAGAAATGCATAGCGTTATTCCGGCATCCGACAAACACGCTGTGTGTTTATTGGTGTCTGTGTTTGGTACCACCACCATAGTATCGAGGCTGTCGCTTTCCTTTACCAACAGCCTTCCAAAAAG
>NW_010525997.1:7097-14313 GCF_000687285.1 Phaethon lepturus | reverse complement strand
GGAATGGTTTTAAGAGGACATCGCGATTTGGGGTAAAATTGTGAAAGGTTTTACATGATCGCCCAGGTCTTTCCCTGCCATCTGTTTCCACCTCTGTCGCTGTCCTCACGTTGGAGGGCTATGACAGTACCGCTGGCGTCGCTTGACACGCAGAGAAGTGATGCGTTAGAGGAGCCTCGCTGCTTCCCTCTCTGTGCATGGGAGAGGCGTTGCGGAGCGGAAGGTTGAGCTCGGCTTTCCCAGGCCCAGAGTTAGCGCCTAAACCTCGAGCAGGGGTTCCTGCCCCTTTCGAAGGAACGGCTTTCAGGAGTGACCTTGGTTTTACATGTGCCTTTTTTGGGTTTAGACATACAACAACTTTATTTTTAAACTTTTAAACAAAAAAAGACTCTTTCTATGCTTGCTAATCCCAAACTTTTAAAAATACGACTAAAATACTGAATGTGTGCATGCTAAGTATTAGCAGACCTTGAGCTTATCAAAATCAGGATGCCGAACTGAATCCCCTCCAGTCTAGTAACAACTGAACAGCATCATTCTCTGCAAGTTGTTAGATGACTATTTACCCAAGGTCCAAGCAATTACAAGTCTCTCAGTTAATTTGGTGTATCAGTGACTTGCTCTTTCCTCTCTAAGCTGTATTTTACATCAGACTTGCTTTCAAGAAGTAGCTCTTTCCTTAGCTAACATTGGCATTAGCTTTCATTAGTTTTTTACATCTGTAAGCCAGCAAAAATGATGTTATTGTCCTAGACCTCGAGGAATTCAAAAGCCTGCGTAATATATTTGTAATTTTTTCCATTGTATTCTGATGCATATCTGGCTGTTTCACATGAAGGCAAGATTTCTGTACAGCTAGTTAAAGAAACAAAACGGGACATTTTTGGTCCCTTAAAAGAAGGAGTAAATATATGAACACTTTATCACAGTGTCTTCGTATGCTTCCCCTGGTTCCTTGTGTTTAGTTCCCACGTCTCGTTCAAATGCGTAGCCCTGGCTGCAGTAAGGCAGGTTAAAATCTGACGTGGCGTAAAGCCGTAACCTTTCATCAGGTGCCGGCACCGTGTCGCGACAAGGCCACGGCGACACGGCGTGCGCTACGGCCGTCTGTCGGATCGGATGCGTCGTCTGTGCTGAAGGGAGGTGGGTTGCCAGCCACCAGCAGACAACCAGCTCCGTGCGGCCAGCTGACGTGATTCGTGACAATGGGAGTAGGATGGCAGTGCTCAGAAACCATCCGGTTCAGCCGCGGTACGTCAGGGGGGTAGATCGCAGAGGAGAAGCGATGAGCTGTGACTTGGCTGTGGAGGAGAGCCCCGGCAAAATACAGGCAGGAGTTGGGAGCATGAAATGGCTCCCATGCTCTGCAGCGTCTCGAGCGGGCGGAGGGCTGGGCTGAACAAAGGGCTTTCAACCGGCGTCTCAGGCACGGCGTGAATTCCCAGAAGAAAGGGGAGCCGGGGGGAAATCGATGTTCGCTGAATAAGCTTTTTTCGAGGGGTCTAAACAGGTGGGCTCTTTCAGGCCAGCTTTGCTGGGGGAGATGAGGAGCAGCAGGCAGGCAGCTGTGGTCCTGCCCACATCCCCGGAGCGGTCCCCGTGCAACCGGTGGGGCTTCGCGCAGCCGAGTCTTCCTGCGAGGGCTCCTTTGAAAGCCTACCCCGACACATGCCGTCCAAGGCACTAATCATCGATGTTTACTGTATAGCTCATATGTGCTGCACCTGGCAACCAGCAAGGGAGCTGAAGGCAGCACGTGTTTTATATTTGAGTTGTTACTTAAAAAATCAAATTATTTGCATCAGTTTTTGACATTGTTTTTTTTTTCCTTGGCTCTGTATGCCAGGGCTCACAGTGCGTGCAAAGATCTGTTTGCTACGTGTAAGCAATATTTTCCCCAGTAAAAAAAAAAAGCATAGACAAGTTAAACATAAAAGGTGTAAAAGATGATACGTCTTTTCAGTTATAAGCCACCATGGTATTTCATACAGGCTTATGTCAAAGAGATTAACCCACTGGAGCTATACTCTGTATTTATAATTGCATACAAATGCATGCTATAGCTTCATATATTAGTCTTTGTTAAAAAATCATTTTGATATATTTGTTTTAGCAGCATAACTAGCCTTGGGGGCACTGGGTATAATTAGAAAAGGGCAGGGGGGAGGCGGGGCTTGTAGAATAAAGCAGTGGCCTTAGGATCACAGGACCTAATTATAATTTATAATTAATCCCAGAATTTGCACAAACCATCTAAGCTAAACAAGGGCTATCATTTTTTCTGTTTAAATTGCAACCATTTTTTTCTAATTTCACCACCTGCTTTGTTGATGTTGTTGTTTTCGTGGCTTAAACCTTAAAAACAAGGGGGGATTAGGAAAGAAATATTTAAAACTTTCCATGTGAAAAATTTACAGTGGGAATTTACAGGTTTAGAGCCAACATAGCGAATCTGCAGCAGCAGGAGTGATCTGAAACTTGTTTACTTACAATTAAAATTTTCCTTATTTATTTTTCATGCCTTTTTTTTTTGCCCTTCTGCTTCCCTCTGTGCCCACAACTTCTGCCATACACCTCAAGTGTCCATGAGCAGGAGCTATAGAGAATGGGATGAAATGGTATCTCCGCACAGACGGAGACCTTTATGTTGTTTTGTTGACCTGAATTCATAGACCCAAACCTATTTTGTCCCTCGTGCCTCCGTATATACCCTGTACACACAGAACTTTTTTTCACCCTTTTGCTCTCCTCTCATTCCCCATCACTGCTTCAGTGTAGTAACGATGTGGTTGTGGATTGCATTTGAGAACGTCCGTTTCCTCCAGCTGCCTTTTAGCTAGCCTTGCTGCAGAAATGCTGCTCGCTGGAGTCATCGGTGCTTCTGTCCATGAGATCGAATAGCAAATATCAAAGTTGAGCTGGAGACTTTTGCTGAAAACGAAATTGCCGATAAGCATCAGAACGAGCTGGTGCGACTTGAGCTTCTCCTGGGGAATTTTTTTCAGCCCCATCAGCGATGTACTGGAATTGTCTAGAGCACAGAAGTGAATCTTAAATTATAGTGATGCTAAGCTATGTACCCTTTGTGTTCCTGCAAAAGGGAAAATAAATATGTTCCCTCAAAAAGATTACATTTTCAAAGTAGATTTGACTTGAATATTTAATTAGGTTTCAAAATTATCAAGCTAATAAATTAAGTGCAAAGCTTTGGGTAGTGTTTTTCCAGTTCTATGTATATCCTGCATTTGTCACTAATTAATGAGTTCCTAATGCTTCAGCTTCTGGGAAGATGAGCAACAAAGATTAACATAACTAGTAAATCCAAAGATGTGCGGCTGGGTTATAGTATTTGAAATTTGACAAAAACATTGGAAGTATTATTATTTGTGACATGGCTCAAGATGGGGGATTGTGAGGAAAGCAAAGATGACAGAACTGGTGCTAACCACTGTGACAACAACTTGAAAAGCAGCCGACATGACATCTTTCCTATCATGCTGCCGAAAATGTCAACTTTGTGAAGGACAGTGAGAAAATGGTTTGCCGAAAATTTGAAAGGTAGATTCCAGAGATGCTCATCATGTCAGATGCGATATAGTCCACAGCTGGGTGAGAAAGGGAGTCCTTGCCATGGTGATGGCTCTCAGTTGGCAGGCCCTTCCAGACATCCACGCTGCTCCAAAAATGGCTACAGCTGACCTGTAGATTGTCTCAAGTTTGCAGTGCATGATACGTGAGAGTGGTATGCGTTTACACCGCCCAGCAGGCGCTGCGTGGAGGGAGCGGTGGCCAGAGCCACCGGGTTTGATGACCTCCTGGCTCACAAAGACCCCAAGAAAGGCAAAGGCCAGGGAGTGACCAGAGGTTAAGCCTACATGGTCGACACGTGCTTCGGTGGTTGCGTTGGCATCCCTTGGGGCGTTGTGAGTTGGGCGAGAGCCACATTGGCCAGAGGTTCGCTCTCCAGAGCCAACTCTTCATCTTCGTGTGGGTCAGTGTTTTCAAAGCGATCCTTCCAGATTCGCCACTGCCCATCTGGGACATGACTGATGCTGTCACATCAGCCTGTTTTGGGTGTCCAACACGAGTCACTACATGTTGAGCTCTAAATGACCAGTTCTGGCAAAACCAAAGCCCTTTGAATACAGTGAGAAACTTCGATTCATGTGAAGGGTCTGCAACCCAACCAAGCTGTCGGATCCTGCCATTAAATCTCGCCGGTTGAGGTTATTGACCCAGCAAAGGGTAACATAACTTTCAGACCATTTCCAGTCCATCAGCACATCACAGCCAGGGCAGGCAGCTTTTCCTACCTCGTTTTGTCAGCGCTGATAGAATTAACCTAGTGACACTCCGTGAGCCGTTATGGGTACAAAGAGGGGAACCAAATGCCAAAAGTCAAGTGAGGGCTTCAACCCTGCCCCTTAATGTACGGCATTTATCGCAGTCTGCCTTGAATTATCTGCTCTCCTGCTTGGGAGCAAAGCAGGCGCTGTGAGGTGCACAGCATTGCAAAAGGCATGAACATCTCTCTCTGAATGTTAAATATTTTATGGAACTTTGGAATAAAAATATATTAAGCATGTTCAGTCATTAATTTTTGCTCGGTATCTAATTTGGTTTTCTTGTAGCTTGCTCATTTCTTCAAAATAACTAGTCCTAATTAGGTACTAATGAGACCAGATCCATACTTCCAAAACTGTTTATGAAATGTGTTCCCCAGCTGAGACATTTTATCCAAGTTTCAGCCTAAATTTTTTTTCCTTTTTTTTTCCTTAATGCACAACTGAATTTGGCAAATAATCAAGTAAAGATTTCTGATTAAATGCTGTTTAAATTTAAATACATTCCCTGGTATTCGAGTCCATGCTGCAAGTTTTATTTAATGTATATTTAGCTTTAAAATTTTGCAGTAAATATCATGTAAGTTTTGCTAGTTCCTCTTCTGAAATGTTTTAATGGTTTATTCACCTGTGTTGGAATATCAGAGTTTGTATTTATGATATCGAGAGCTTGCTAAATGCAGGGTCAAGAAGTGATTATACAGACTTTATAGCTTTTAATTTTTTATAGGGGTTTTTTGGGGTTTTTTTTTTTGAGTTTAGGGCCTTTGATTCTTTAAGAGGAAAATAAAGCTAACCAATTAACCCCTGACAGGAGGTTCATTAGAAGCTTTGTAATCCCTTGCCAAGTCTTTTGTATAGCCAAACCAGTCTAGTACTGCGGATTTATGCAGCTTAAGCTGAACACTGGAGGAGGCCTTTAAGTAAGAACATTTGTTCAATTTTAAGACGTCTTACATTACCTAAAGAGCGCCTGTGCCAGCAGAGTTGCCCAGGAGTACACAAATCCATAGACTTTGCTTGCCGGCAACGGGGAGCGGTGCCGTTGATTGTCTGCCCGGCCGATTCCTTGGGCGCATGGATTAGATTCGCTCCCTCCTCTCGCCCGGGATGCTGCTGCGCGGCGTATTTTGCCATGTGGGTGCAGGGGAGAAGGAGGGGATTGCTGCTTTCGGCTTTCGGGTGGGTTGGCGTGGGCAGAGGTACGGGGTGGAAGAGCGCGGGGACCGCTGCATCCTCCAGCCCCGGGAGAGCTCGGGCAGGGTTTGCCTGCACACTGTGCTCCGTGGAAGGTGAGAAAGACCCCAAGGCAGCAGGACCTGGGTGTCTCACAAGGCGCTCCTGTGCACTCCTGAAACGCAAGACTCTGCAAATAGTCTGAGAAAACCTTTGATAAATTGTATCAACGTGTTAATTTTCATAAATTAAAAATAAATGGCTGAAAAGGCATTGCTTTTTCAAACACGAAATGCATGTCGCTCTCTAGGCACATCTTGGCAGAATATATTGAAGATGGTTCACTTCAAGAAATCAGTACGATGGGGCGATTCAGCGGTTATGAAGCGGTGCAGAATTTTATATTCTGTTTGTACATGCACCTGTTGTCGATATTCTTTTATACCGTGAATTGTGTTAAATTGGCAGCTGAATTTTCTGCAGAAATCAAGCCCCTGTTTTGCCAGCAACGGGCCCGATCCTGCAGTGAGAGCTGGCATTGCGTTCCCTGTCATATACGTATACTTAAAAGGAGATTCTGCTTTTTCAGACTCCTCAATCACAGGAAAAATAAAGGGGGAGGGAGGTGTCCACATCCAGATTATCCCTCTGAGAGAGGGTATGTCTTTACTCGGTGTTTTTTGATGCCTCAGCAGTCCTGCTGCCGTGACCACCCGTGTCTCAGCGTGGCACATCCTCTGTCCCGGGTCTCGTAGTTGGTGCCGTCCCTTCCCGAAAGGGCAGCGTGCCCTGTGCTGTGGGGACGAGTCACCAGGGTGCCGAGGTGGAGCCCGAGTCATTCCTGGCATTTCTCCCCCAGGCCTGACGGGATAGGAACCGTGACCGTAGACGAGAAAGAGCGTTTCGAAGAGATCAAGGAGCGGCTTCGTTTGCTTCTGGAGAATCAGATCACGCATTTTAGGTAAAGGCAGAGAGCCCAGAGCTGAATGCGAGAGGACTGATTTCCTCCCAACTCCCTCCTGTAAGCAGCAAAGCCAAAAGGCAGGTTTTGAATGCATACGGGAATTTTGCGTAAGTGGCGCAGACCTACACAGGGCAGTGACGCCTGCACTGTAGCATGCTTGTAGCTGGAGAGTGATTTTAGATACATAACCTTTAAACGATATTTCAAACCATCTTGCTCCATAGGCATGGTAATGCTGGGCGGTTTTCCTAAAATTTAACAACAAAAAAAATCCCTTATCCTCCTGTTCCTCTGTTCCCCTCTGCCAGTTATTACCCATTTATTCTCCCTTCTCCCCAGTATTCAGACAGGCAGGGCTTGCCGCAGGGATGTCCCAGCAGAGAAAGGGTGGACATCGCCCCCACAAAAAGGGACGGATTGCCCCCGCGCGCCAGCCGCGTCCTGGGCGGGTGGTGCACGCCTGCACGCAGACGGGCGACGCGCATCCGCGCCTGTTCCCCTCTGCCAGTTATTACCCATTTATTCTCCCTTCTCCCCAGTATTCAGACAGGCAGGGCTTGCCGCAGGGATGTCCCAGCAGAGAAAGGGTGGACATCGCCCCCACAAAAAGGGACGGATTGCCCCCGCGCGCCAGCCGCGTCCTGGGCGGGTGGTGCACGCCTGCACGCAGACGGGCGACGCGCATCCGCGCGCAGGGTCCCTGCGGGAGCCCCCGGAGGGGGGCGGTGGCTGG
>NW_010525997.1:0-7038 GCF_000687285.1 Phaethon lepturus | reverse complement strand
TTCAGCCGGTTACCCACAGCCTGGTGCATCGCCAGGTCTCCAGCTGGAAGTAAACATCCTTTCTAAAGGGGCTGCTTTTTTTTTTTTCCCCAATTTTTTACAAGAAGATGGTATTTAACTCTCTCCTAGGAGATCTAAAAACTCTCCAGGTGACACCCAGATTTAATAAGCTGCTAAAACCATCAGCTTATTACTACCCCGTGTTCTGTTTTGCTGTCTTAGTGGCCACGCAATCAAACCCTTTCGGAAAGTTACGCACAGAAAGATTGCTCATTCCGGGCAGAGGGACTAGAGGGTTTGCTTGGCCGTATTTAGGAAAGATGTTTGTAGCTTCGGAAAGGCCTGTTCACATGCAGCTGGTCTGACGTTAACGTGATGTGGTTTTTCTAGGTACTGCTTTCCATTTGGCCGTCCAGAAGGTGCACTAAAAGCTACTCTATCGCTGCTGGAAAGGGTAAGCATACGAATAACAGAGACTAGTTAAAATTACCTGTATTCATGTATCTTTCCATCTAGAAGAGCTTGAGGAACTGTTGGTTTTGCACAGGACATGTAATTAATGATAGCTAAAGTTGAAATGTGGGGGTTTCGGCGGGGTTGTTATCTCTCCTGCTTCAGCCCGGAGGCGGGTGTGTAGCCTGGCCCTAAAGGCAGCGCAGCCTGCGCCTGTGTTGGTGGTGAAGGGTGGAGGATCTCGCTGGCAAGCACCTATGCCGCAGACCCTTGTAAGTGATGCCTGGCTGCTGCCCGGTGAAATCCCCATCTCAAGGCAGACTTGTTCCTCCCGGACGTATGAAACCTGCTCATCATCATCCTCCCCATCCCTACTTCAGCCTTCTTGCCGCTCCGACATCCTTCTCACCTCTGCTAACCCGCAGCGCGGCCAAGCCCAGATGTAAACCCAGGTCAATCAGCAGAGCCTGGGAAGGGCGTGACATTGCCTGGCACTGGGCAAGTTGTGATAGATCTTAATGTCATGCCCTAAAAAATCAGAAGCACAGATTTCAGGGTATGCCACTGGGTGTAGACACAGAAGGGGAATAATACAGCAGGGGTAGGTCCCGCGTCTCAAGCTGGCCAAGGTGACCTTGTGGGTCCTGCATATTGCACACACACCCCAGGAGCCACGTAACGCTAGTGTAGGAATGGTTGTATGTGCTGGGCTTGGAGAAAAGCAGTTCTGTATGCCTGATGCCACAACAAATCAGATTTTCTTGTGTCAAGGTTCTGATGAAAGACATAGTTACTCCAGTCCCTCAAGAGGAGGTAAAAACAGTCATCCGTAAATGCTTGGAGCAAGCAGCTCTAGTCAATTATACTCGGCTATCAGAGTATGCCAAAATTGAAGGTAAGGCTCTTTCTTTATGAAATTACAATTTTGTTATGTTTCTAGGTGGCAACTGTGGCTGGGAGCTATTTAAAAGAAGCTCATTTGCTATTTATTCACTTACCAATAAAACTGATGTGATTTTGAATCATTTTTGTGGTGTTGGCTTCGGAAGCAGTTAGGAATGGAAGCTATGCAAAACATGTCTTTTTCTGGAAAAGAGAGGAAACAGTTAAAAGGAACTGTAGCTTTTTTTTCTTTTTTTGATCATTAGTGCATTTGGCCAGTGGTGTAGTATTCAGACTCATGTCGTGGTTTTAAAAAACAATTTGAGAAATACTTGGGATGTCATCTTTGCAGCTGAAGGTATAGTGCAGCTAATTGCTTGTGACAGTGGAGTTCAGGAAACAAATGAAAAATAAGCAGCTGAAAAACTGTTTAATCTATGGTTAATCATTTGTAGCCAATTTAAAATGTCTTTTTTCTGGGAGTGTTTCATTGTCTGCAGTTTGCATAGCAGTCATTGATCAGTGATCCCATACTTGCATCAGATTTCTTTCTTGTCACTCTAAATCTGGCGTAGCTGATATTATTGACCTTTTAAGTTATGGGAGAATAATAACCAGTGACCAGAGACACATGTAGCCATCAAAAAGACATTTTAAACCTTGCTGGAGGATACGTGTTAGCTGAAGCTCTACGATCCAGTCGTTCTTTACATGTTAATCAGTTTACGTTGGTACCTTGTTGGCCGCTATTCCCAACTTGAAACGCCTACGCAACTTTATCTGAGTTCCCAATTGCTTAAACCTGTATGTTCCAAATGAATGGTATGTTCTGCTCTAGACTTTGGGTTTCTGTCATGGTGTGATGTGAAGCTTTCCCACAGCTGAGATTATCGTTGTATGCCTCTAGGACAATATTGAGAGGAGGAAAAAAAAACCCCAAAACTCCTTCTGATTTGTTCTTAGTTCTTGTTTACATGAAAAATTGGGTTATTATATGACAAATTGTCCAGGTTCTGTACATGACATGTCCTCTCTTTTTCCATTTTTTTTCTGTCTAACGATGCAAATTGTGTACCAGTGGTAATGAATTCATTGTTATGCATCCAGTGAGAAACACTTAAGAATTGGGCACTAAAAGGATGTTTATCAACTCTTGACTTGGTAATGAGTGACAAAAATAGAGAAGGAACGAAGGTTTCATAAGCACTGTATTATCAGGCAATTTATCGAAGTACTCAACTTCACAGGATATTTTAATTGGTGTATTCTGTAAAATGCAATGTTTAAATATACTTGACGAGGATGGAGAAGGACTGAGAATCAAAAGCAGCTTTTCTGTTGATGGATGCTTCTACCCAGGGCTGGTTCCCTTAGGTTCTCTGTGTAAATATCACTAACTCGTTGGTAAGATTTGCTCTCTTCTTTCAGATAAATCTATGCAAAAACAAACTTTATGATCTGTAAGTAAAAATGCATTCATTTCCAAAGTAGAACAGTTAGTGTGTACTTTTCCTTTTGTGCCTCAATTCTTCTCGGTTGTGTTAATTATCTGCCCTCTTTTTCGCACTGAGACTTTTAGGTCTGGGAATACTTTGAAGCAACAAACCTATTTTTTTCCAGCTACCTTTTCAGAGAAATAGTTCATTCCACACTACCTGCTCTCTTCTGCTTTTCTCCTCCTTTATCCGTGATTGGCCACAGCCACTTTTTGATACTATCTCTATAAAAGTGGTTGTAACACCAATTTCCAAGCATGCTGGGATTGTTAACTTGAACAACCCAACATCCGCCAGCTGCATGCATCAGGTTTTCTCTCATGAGCATAGTCCACTACACGTTCAAATACTTCCTTAGAAGAGCAAATAACAAATTTGCTTCGGTGACATGCGTTCCTGCGTGCCGTACATGGCTTTGAAATCTTGCTTTTGAAAGCTGACATTTGAATAGCCACGCGTTTCAGAGAGTTTTGTCAGAGACGCAGAACACATCAGTGGCAGCGGTTGAGGCTATGCTTATGAAGAAATACCTGTGAAAGCCTTAGATACTGAAGGCTGAAATCCTTAGTATCTCGGGGCCTTAAACCAGTGAAATTCTATTTCCCTCTATTCATGATGTTTTGATCATTATATTCTTGCAAACAGTTCGAGCAAACCTCTAGAGTCATGGTCACAGCCTCTCTTGTGACTCATGGGCATGCTGAATGGTTAATCCAGTAGATCTCCGATTTTAACCCTCCTTTTTTTTCTTTTTTTTTTTTTTTTTTCTGTTTTCTTCCTTTTATCCTGTGTGTATCCCAAAATACTCTACGGCTACTTTCCTTTTAACCTGATAAAAAGTTTTCCTCTGACCTATAGCCTATAACCTCTTTACCTCTGACCTAAGCCTCTTGCATGCCCAAATCCTCTTTTATAGGGAAAAAGAGAGAAATGTATGAGCATCCTGTCTTCTGCTTGGCCTCTCAAGTGATGGATTTAACCATTCGTGAGTACCTACCACCCTCCTCTCCATGCTGTCCTCACTCTTTCTGTTTTCATTACCTCAAGAAAGTCCAGATCCAAACCAACTCACTCTCCTTGCTTCAAGTCTTTTAGCATTGGCTTGTCTGTTGCTTCTGTCTGTGAAACCCAGTGTGAGAAGTCCAGTCACTTTTTATCAGCCTAAACCAGGTTAGACAATTAACCCATCTGTTTGTGGTAAACTCAGATCGTCTGTAAGTTTTTTCAGTTCTTCTTTATGTCCGTGACCTGAATGCATTTTTACTTTGCTTCTGTGTAACCCCAATTTGTAAAGTGCTTGTCACTGGTACACAATCAAAAGGTAGCAGCTACATCGGGGAGAAGTGAGCTAGAGGTCAGATAAAGGACACTGGAAAAAGCCATCCCTTTGCCTGCGTATCGGATCTTTACCCAGTGCTGCGTAAATGAGATGGAATGAGGCTGTGCTTTCTCTGTACGCCAGACCTTACACGTCTCCTGTCTGTTAGCTCTCGAGCGGAAGGATGCGCTTTACTTGCTCTCCTCCTCGATTTTTTTACTCGCTCCTTGGCACCAAGCTCTGGAGGGGACACCCCAGCCCCGCTGTCACTTGGAGATCCCCTCTGTGTCCTCAGAGCTCGCCCTCTCTGGTTTTCTATTTGTGCAGCGTTTTCTCTCACCTCCCTGAAAGGAGCTTCTTTTGGTAACCCCATGCTTGGGGGGGCGGGGGGCGAGACGGGGCGACTTTTCTTCTTTTCAAATGTCATATATCACGCATAACTGGGGGGCTGTGCGGTCCACTTGCTCATTAATCCTGCATATCTGTTCTTGTTTCTCTCTTTTCTCTCCTTGTTGCTTTCTCTCTTTCATATAGAGAATCAAAAGGACGCAGGTGAACAATTGTATATGCATTATAAATTGCTAGGACTGTTGAGTTATATTTTGTTTTCTTTTCTCGTAGCTCCTTAAGATATGTACTCCTTCAGGCTGAAAATGGAGATGCATTAATACTTAAGGAGTTAATTTGTGCTGTCTACATAATCTCCTTTTCCTCCTTCCTTAGAATAGAGGGTAGATGAGAAATACCTTGTAGAAATATAGTTCCTTCTTAGGAGACAGTTTTAGAGGAGAATCTAGCCTTTGTAAAGAGAAAGTTTCTTGTTTTACAAGAGAATTGCAGCTCATTTGGGGTGAAAAAACGTTGGCGATTTGGCCATTAATTTAACACACCTAGCGAGCACATTTATAACTAAACTGACGTTCATTTTTGGTTTTCATATCTTCTGTTTTATGCCCTGATGGGAGGACTGGGTTTTTAATTTTTTTTTTCTATTTTTTTGTTAATGTGTAACAAACGATCCAGTCAGACCGCAGTCGTGTTTGTCTCCTGTTTATAACCTGTGGTGCCATGTAACAAGGCAAAGGCTCAGCTCGAGTGCCCGTCTCTCCAGAAGGGATGGTGGAGCTCTGCAGCCCCTGCTCTTGTTTCTGTTGTATCCCGGAGTCCTAGTTTGAAAGTCCTTGAAAACTGAACTGTTCATTTCTTTTTGTGAGTAGATTGTTCTGTTTTGTGGAGGGGAGTGGGAAAAAAGGGATCAGTTGATTTCAGCTCTGTTTGCAAAGGGAAATTGCTTTTAAAAGCGGTACAAGAAGCTGGGCCAGGTTCTGCCCCGGCTTCCCCAGGCCCCCGCAGCTCAAATTTGGCCCATGATCTACAGCTGTTGCATGACAGTAAAATTAATTTGGAATAGCAATAAATATTTAGAAAGTGGAGGATAATTTTTCCTTGCGGCTCTGAGAGGTGCAAATAAACAAATAGCAAACAGAACAATCCCAGCTATTACCATGAGCCGCGGAGGATTAAAGCGAGCGCAGGCTGTTGTTCACTGAGCACGACATCAAAAACGCACGGAGCATCGCGCTTGCTGGCAGCAGCCCGTCATGTGCTTAGGGTTCAGAAATTCAGAAGGACGTTTCTATGGCCCAGCTTGTTTAAAAATAAAACTGCTTCTTCTCGATGCTTGGAGCGAGTGAAAGGACGCAGGGAGCTGTGACTCCGCTGCTTCATGCCCACAAATCTCCCATTATCTTAAATGAAAAATTTTCGGGCAAGGTCAGCAGGACTCAACTTGAAACCAGTTCCTCAGCTTCAGTGGAGTCAAAAGTGACTGGGTTTTGGCCTGACTTTTTATTTATTTTGCCAAAAGCAAGAATGAAAATAAGATACTGAAAACAACTTCTTGTACACACAAATGTCACCCTTTGATGTCCTTTCTCCTGCAAAGCATTTAGTCTCTTGCCTCGCTTTAAAAATATTGATATGAAATAGAACATTAAACAGAACATTACGCTAAAACAATTAAAGATAAATGACTTGTTTTAATTTTAATCAGACAAAACTACTAACCCTCAGATTAATAAGTGCAACCTTTTAATAAGCATTCGTCTGCTTCTTTATGTGAGTCGAGAATCCATCATTCCTTTAGAAAAGAATAACTTCTCCATCCCTTAAGCACAGGATTTGCGAAATGTGCTGCGCTGTGTCGGAGTGCCGTGGCACCGCGGGATCCCCTGAACACAAGTGCCATTTTGCACTGCTGGGGTGGGGTACAGGCAGCTTTGGAGCTGGTGCCAGCCAGGGCGATAGTTGTCAGTTTGGCAATTGATTGTGTTTAGTATAAGATTTTTTTTTTTAAAAAGTTTTTTTTTTTTTTTTTTTTTTTTTTAGTTTTCAGACTGAGTATTTCTCACGTTGTGATTTGGTTTTGGCCTCTGTAAAGAGAGGCTTCTCATGGTGTTGCTGAGTTGATGCACAGAGATGAGAAGGGGAGGAGACGGCGGGATGGAGGCACCTCTCGCCTCGCCGCGTGGTGCCGGAGCGCAGAGCAACGGGGCATGGACGGCAAGCGGAAAGTAACTGGAGAGCAGATGGATCCGCTGAAGTCCTATTGCTCTGTCACCGAGGGAAATCAGCTGCTCTTGGGCTACCCAAAAATGCCAGGTTTTCGCTTGTCCCGCAGCCTCCCCAGCCCTGGCCAGGGAAGCAGGGCTCCGGAGACGCAGCATCTCACCACGCTGCATCGCTGGCGTGCGCCGTCCTCCCCAGATCTGTCCCTCCCGCCAGGCTGGCAGGGGAGCCCGACTTCCCTTGGGAACGCACCCGCTGGTGGTGCCGGGGTGGGTGCAAAGCCGAAACCCGGTCAGTGCAAGGGTCAGTGCTGCCCACGGA
>NW_010525996.1:2140-18658 GCF_000687285.1 Phaethon lepturus | reverse complement strand
CGGGGTCTCCCTGCCCCTCTGCGCCCCGTCCCCGCTCCAGAAACCGCCTCATTGCGGGGGAGGAAACATCCTTGGGCAGCCCCCCGCCCCGGGGCCTGGCTCTCCTGGCGTAGGAGCTCACCGCAACAAGCAGAGCAAAAGTTTTTGGTGTAAACGCCGCTTGTTAGTAGGTGCCGTATTTTCCTAAACCGATGACTGAATTTTAAACCCTAGATGAAGATGACGTGCATAAGTGTGGTCGCTGCCAGTCGGAGTTCACCTCCTTGGAAGAATTTGTGCAACACAAATTACAGAAAGTCTGCCAGCGAGCTCCAGAAGCTTTTGCTGCTGCATCAGCAGGTCTCCTCAACCAAGAAGTACAAAAGGTGACAGCAGGCTTCTCCTCAAGCCATGGCTCAAAATAATTAGGATGCAACGGTCTGTTGGGTTGGAGGGGAGAGAACAGAATACGATGTTTTTAAAGGTAATAAAACCTTTCTGCTAAAATGTTATCTGTTACAGCAGGTCATTCCTTCTGTCGAGGAGTCGATAACTGTTGCTCATATAGTTGTTGAAGCTTCTTCAATAGCAGAGGAAATCGGCAACGCATCAGCTATAGTAGGTGAGCTTCGAGACGCTTGCCTTTGTACCCCTGCTGGGTAGGAACTTGTTTACTCCTCCAGTGTCCTCTTCGGTTTGGTTTTTGTTGTAGCTGCGTATGTGATGCCTTGGTTTTACTGAGCGCTGGGACATGGGATGGAGCATTACCTCAGAGATGCAAGAGAGGCATCCCTAGGCCAGCGTTGCAATTCTCTCCGCATTAATACAAATAAAATTTAAAACTTCACTCCAGAAATTTATACTGCAATAGTGAGAACTTTGCGAAGATCCGTGTTGTAGGTTTAAAGTACCTGTTTCTCCTCCCCACTTCATGAAATGCTGAAACGGTGAATTGCTCTAGTCACGTAAAGCTGTCTTCCATGAAGAACATAAGCGTCCTTGTATCCTTTTCCCAGGTAGTGGGCACATCAAAGAAGTCATTGTTGCAGGAGACCACGTTTTTGAAAACCCAAACGGTCATGTTGATGGAGAAGTCACTGAAGAGCAAGGCAACCCTGATGATCAGGAGCAAGATATTTCCACAGAGCTGATAAAGGTTAAGCTGCTGGTTAACAAAGAAGGGCGATACGTATGTGAATTATGCCAGAAGACATTTAAAACAGTAAGTATCACTTCTACTGTGTTCAGGTTCGTGACTTATTTAGGCTAGCTGTTAACTAAGACACCTCAAGAATCGATAGCAGTGTGCTTCTTTACTGCATGCTACACTTTCAAAAGGGAAGTTCTACTTTCAGAAGGAGTGGTGTTTTTCTTCACAGTTGAAATATAAAATCCTTAACCATTTGGAACACTTTTTAAAACCAAATTCTTTCCGTAGGCCAGCATCCTCAAAGCTCACATGATCACTCACAGCAGCAGAAAGGACTATGAATGTAAACTCTGTGGAACTTCCTTCAGGACAAAAGGGTCTCTGATTCGACACCATCGGCGTCACACTGGTAAGACAGTTCTGCAACTTGTTGCCAGAGTGCGCTGTGTGTGGTTATCCAGCTTCCCTTCCAATGGAATTTATTGCTGCTTTCCATCTTGTGCTGAGCAGAGACCATTGGGCTCCCCGATGTTTGTGAGGCAACGCAGGGTCCTGGGATAAGCACAGTCTGCTCGCTGTAGCAAGCTGAAAGCATTCTTCTAGCAGCCTGTCACACAGAGCTAATACTGGCCGCAGTCAGTTTAATACTGTTGTTTTGATTCTCGTCATTTCCAGATGAAAGACCTTACAAATGCAAGAAATGTGGGAAAAGCTTCCGGGAATCGGGAGCTTTGACTCGGCACCTGAAATCTCTGACACCTTGCACCGAAAAAATTCGCTTCAACGTGAACAAAGAAATCGTAGTCAATAAAGATGATTTGCCAACAGGTCAGTGATGCTGTCAATACCTGCCTTGTGTCTGATAAAACCAAGCATGCTCCCAGCACTTGAACCATAAATTCTTTCTCAGTTACAAAAAAAAACCCCAAAACATTTCTGTGGTATGCAGTTTATATTTTTTATATAGGCAAAAGCAATTTATAGCGCTAAGCTACTAACCTGAAGTGCATGTTGCCAGGCATTGACAATGAAGAATGTTTGAGAATCTGGTACTAAGACGGCTTTAACAGGCACCTCATGTTCTAAGACACCTTTCTGTAGGGCACAGCAAATTGATGGGTGGCAGTATGGGAAGTCATTCATTGTGCTGCTTTTCTTGAAGGATCCTGTAGTTTGAACACGGACACTGTTTCATCAATAGCGAGTGAATCCATTGAGACCTCACCCGTCATTCATCTCGTGACAGATGCAAAAGGCAATGTTCTTCATGAAGTCCATGTCCAAATGCAGGAACTTCCTGTTGTAGATGCAAAATCGCTGGACCAAGACGTGAGTGCTCTTTCTCTTAAATATCCTTCATGTGTTTTATGCAAAGAAGTATTTTACCTCCATGAAGAACATTTTCTTAGGTGTTGATAATAAATCTGTGTGGTGGAAGTAAATGGTTAATTAGCTGCCTTTTCATCTGAGAACACAGAAGGTAAACTCTGCTCTGACCTTGTCTGTCCATCTGCTGCTGCTGAGATTAGCAGCGTGTGTATAGCATACAGCGGGGTATGTAGGGGTCACCACCACATATGGGAAGATACAGAAGGCGAGAGCGTGTTTTTGTTGGCCATTCCCTGCTACGAGACTCTGTGACAGGAGCAAAGAATTATCATCCCTTGGACTATATGTTTTCAGAGTACAGATTCACCTCCTGTTCCTCCCCAGTCCAAGATGATTCCCTTGTTGATCTTTCAACCCTATATCACTGCAGTAGACACCCTAGAAAGAATGACTGTCGTAGCAATGTTGCTGTTAAAAACGCGCTAACTGTGTATTTGCTGTACCAATTACCAGACTGTTTATTCCTTCAGCAGTCGCATCCTGAGGAGCTGCCATGTGAGGGGGAAGGGAACAGTGAGAATCTGCTGAGGCAGGCCATGAGGAATTCTGGTATCGTGATAGAGAGAGTCACTATGGAGGAAGTGCAAAAGCCAGATGAGCCTGCTGTAGCTGCTACAGAAGAACTAGAGAATGAAGTGGTGGAAGCAGAGGAAGAGCCATGTGGGGAGCAGTGTGTTGAAGTCGAACAAGCGGAGTCTGTATGCTTCTATTCCGTAACTAGATTAACTTTTTAATCTTCTGTACCTGCACTTAGTTGTGGGCAGCACTGTTAGCCTTGCCACCCCGCACGTTACCCTCAGCGCATCCCTCCGTGTGCCTGGGTCTTTGTGTTACGTTTTTCACACATGCTTTAGGTGTGGTGTTAGTGTGCTTGTGTGCACGCTCTCTTTCTCTCTCCTGTTAACAATATAAATATTTCTCATCAAAGCTGGAGTATTTAACTGGGAATGTTGTTAGCAATGCTTACTGTACACACTAGACTAGTACAAAAATATTTATGTTGTACTATTTTTCTTTCCAACAGACAGATGCAGAAAGAACAAATGGGTACAAAAGTTATGTTTGCCCTCACTGTAATGAAGCCTTCAGTGAAGCTACTTCCCTCGAAACACACATCAAAGGTCATTTAGGTAAAGTTCTGCTTGTGCCATTATCTAAAGTGCACTGTGTCTTACTATGATCTTAAGCATAGTACAGCTTGCTTTGTTTCATATTCCTTGCCTTTACATGGCCATTAGCCATGCAGAATCAATGATGCTTAACATACGAATATGAAAAGGTTGACTTTGGTTGATCTCTAGAATAGAGGGTAAAAGAGATATTAAAAAAAAGTTTCCCTGTCTCAGGGCCTGCACTGCATCCTTGAAAGCAGAATTTTGTGAAGAGGCCAATGAAAAGGTTAGCGAGGCAGAACAGGTTGATAGGCTGGAGCTGCTGCTTGAAAGGCACCAAAGGCCCTAAGAGCAACATTGCAGCAGAATTCACGTATGAATGAGACAAAGCCCATAACACAGTTGAAAAAATAATTTCGTTCCTTCTCCAGGTTAAACTTTTTGTAAGGATTTTGCTACAGCACATACTAGATCCTTTTCTGGAAAGGGCTAAAGTGCAGCAGAGGGCCATGCAGTTAGCAGGGTGATGGGATTTTTCCTGCCTTTGGCTGGTGTTTGGCGATGGGCCTGCGTGACCTCCTCAGGCATCAGTTAGCCGTCATCTTCACAGATGGCAGCACTAGCAACTGGCTCAAAACAAGCCTTGCTTCATGTAAGATATGAAGGGAGTAACAACACCATTTTCATTACCCTGATAATGATGACATGAGCTACTGCTGGTGGGTACCAGTGCCTTGTTTTCTTTCTGTGTAGTGGCAGGGAATGCCGCTTCCTCTGACACTGTATAGCAGTGCCGTTTGGGTGCAGTAACATCTGCAGAATTTTCCTACTTTGCCTACGGCTGGTTGTCCTATATCAACCATGTGTTCTCTCTTTCTAGATTACAAGCCTTTTAAGTGTGAGGAGTGTGGCAAAGAGTTCACAAAGGGCTATCTACTAAAAAAGCATCAAGAAGTGCACGTGAATGAACGGCGTTTCCGCTGTGGAGAGTGTGGCAAGCTCTACAAGACCATTGCACACGTGAAGGGGCATCGAAGAGTGCATTCTGATGAGCGGCCGTATTCCTGTCCGAAGTGTGGCAAGCGGTACAAGACGAAGGTGTGCCTCCCTCACAACAGCTTGCCTTCAGTTTTTACTTTCCAGAGCCAGGGTTTGGGAGATGTTAGAAGGCTTTGCTCCTGAAAGAACAAATGTCAGCTCACCTACCTCTTACATGATCTGAAGCTCCAGAAGGAGCTTTTGCTTTAGTGGGGAAAAAGAGGGATAGTCTTAACAAAACCTTCACGTTTGTGAAGAAAATGTTCGTGTGTGGAAAAAATTACAAGTCTTTATTGTGTCTTACATGAGAAGAAGTCCTCAAAGATGTTGACTTTTACCCTGAAACCTAAAATACTGCTTGCCTGAGTTTGTTCCCTTTAGCTGCCCTTCTTTTGCTTCTCTCTTTGTACAGAATGCCCAGCAAGTTCATTTTCGTACGCACTTAGAAGATAAGCCTTACGTCTGTCAGTACTGCAGTCGGGGCTTTCGGGAAAAGGGCTCGCTGGTCCGCCACATCCGCCATCACACGGGGGAAAAGCCTTTCAAGTGTTACAAGTGCGGGCGGGGGTTTGCAGAGCACGGCACTCTCAACAGGCACTTAAAAACCAAAGGTGAGATGGCAAAGCTTGTCTGCGTCAGGGTGGGGGTGTGTGTGGTGTTCTAGGATTTGGCTTGGACAAGCTGCTTTTTGGCTGAATGGTAATGATTTTTCAGAGTGGATCTAATGACCTTCGTCCCAAGGCTATTTGTTTATCTGCATCTTGGTTGCATCAGAAGGAGATGTATTATTATTTTTTTTCATCTATATTAATGAATATTTCTACTGTCATCTTTCTCACAAAAAATTATGCTGAACAAACAGCCATAAAACAGTTCTAATATAAAATCTAGATCATCTAAATAAAGAGAAAGATAACCAAGACCAGTATTTGCATTAAGAATCTAACTGCAGGAGTGCTGTGGGATCCCTGCTCCAAACTCTGGCTTAAGTGGTCTCTGCAATGTCACCACTGCCTTAAGTGAGGAAGACAGACCTTGTACCATACAAGAGTCTACCCCAAATTGTGAAGTGGTTCTGTTCCAAGGCTATACACAAAGAGGGAGAAAATTAACGTTTTCGCCAAGTAATGCCAGAGAGAGCTTGATTTCTGCATTGGGGAAGAGGTGAGAAGACTGTAAAACTTAGGATGTGTCACATGTTGTTCTGGTTAAACTTGCCAATTGGTTTTTTGGGCATTAAATTTGTACTAATTTTGGGGGGTTATGAAATCCTGTAAAAACACAAAGTGTGAATGTTCTGCAAGGAAAATGTCTTAAGCAGAGTAAGTTCTCACACATAATCTTGTTTGATTGGATTAGTTGTACTGGACCTGCTGGTCCTTCAGCTCCTAAGCACAGATTTTTAAGCTTCTTCAGGTAGTGATGATGATGTATTGAGATTGTAAAGGACAATACAAGTTTACTAGAGGGGAAAAAAAAAAAAGTTTCCTAGGTAGATACTGAAATGTAATGCATAAGCAGAAAAGATACACAACTTGAAGTATACCAAAGGTCTTACTGTATATTCTTCTCATACAGCTTTTGAAATCCTATATGGTTTTACACTTCTGAATTTAGTTGTATATTTTTTTGAAATTGCACTGGACAATGGCTCTGCTCGAGGCTCAGCTCTGTTGTCTGGCATTACATAGGCCTCTTCTAGGCCATTACTTGGCGTGTCTTGATAGGATCAGAGCCTGTTGTCTGACTGCTGGTCGCCTGTCAGTGGCATCCCGTTAAAGGGGTCTCGTTTGTGCTGCATAGAATTTTCCAGGTACTCCTGTCTTTGAGATAGTTATGAAAAATAATGTTTTTCTGGCATGTTTGGAATACCATTCAGGTGGCTGCCTCCTTGCTTTGAAAGAGGTGGAAGAAGTGATGGTGTCTGAGGAAAGTCAGTCAGCTGACAACTTAGCTGCAACAGTCATTTCTGAAGATCCTCACACTGTTTTGGTAGAGTTTTCTTCAGTGGTGGCGGACACTCAGGAATACATCATTGAGGTAAGAAGTGGGGCAAACAGCCTTCTCATTCTGAAATTAGCATGGTATTCTGTCAGTAAAAACTGCAGCTGTGGGTGTTCCTTGTCTAGGCTTTTGGTAGAAGGTAAAACAGGATCTATCCCATGTACCCCTGCCTGCATGACCCTAGGAATAAGTAGGATTAATCTTGTTCAGAAGGGGAGCACTGGGAGCCTACTTCACCACGCCTCTGAAGTCCTGCACGTAATGTAGGCAGGAAATTGAGAAGCAGGGAAGACTTACAGTAGTTCATCAGGAGGCTGAGACCGAGAACTGACTGTACCAGATTTTATTTCCTAGCAAACTTGCTTCAGCTTTCCCATAACTTTTACCTAGTCTTTTTTCCCATTTCTGTTCATCTTATTTTGTCTGAAATAATCTCTGGTGTTTTTAACTGGCTGTGGCTACCGAAAGCAATAAATTACACAGTACTCATGACAGTACACAGACAGTACACAGCCAGTACTCATGCGTGTAGAGTAACACAATTCATTTATTGAGTCGCTTTAATGCTGCCATACTTAACATTTCTCCTGTTGGTAACAGCCACAAAATCTGCCAGTTGGCTGAGTCCTGCTGAGAGAGGCTATTTTCTTTCAGTTATTTGTGAGCACTTTGCATTACTTTTAAGTAGGCTCACAATAATGAGATTTGGAGGGAATTTCAAGGAGGAGTTGTCTTTAGAGTAGCTACTGCATCGTGGGGGCAAAAGAAAGACTTTTGTAAAGGATCTTAGTGTCTTATACTTCGGTAATAGAAGTTTTTTTGTAATAATCTAAAAAGGGCATCATCATATTTTGTCTTTCAAGACTGCTTCCGAAGACATGGAGACCAGTGAAGCTACTGAAATAATAGAGGGAACAAGACATGAGGTAAAGCAGCCACATAAACCATTGTTTTGGGGACTTGCCATAGATGAAATGAATGACTTTTAGTGTCTAAAAGTCATGTGAAATAAACCCAGCTTCAAATAATTAATTTACATACCTCTGTCATTGTGCATACCTGCCTGTATAAAAGCATAATACTGGTCATACCAGGTTTGACTGAGCTCTGTTAACCCCAGATCCTCTCAGCGGTGGTTGCTAGTGACTTGTATGTCTTTGCACAGGACAGCATAGCTGCCAGCTAAGTAGAATTGTGCAATAACACTTCACCCTTAAGGAAATGATCCTCTTAAGGCATTCCTTAATGCTAGAAAAAACGGTTGCTGCAAAGTCAGAGACTGACTAGGATCTTGACTTGCAGTCAGTTGGTTTAAATGTCTGGGCGTTCATTGTTACAATTCTTCTATAAACAGTAGTTTGACTTTCTGTAGAAGTAACTTGCTGGCGAAACATCTTTAGCAATGGTGTGACACGTTCTAGGAGTCTGCTGTTCTCGGGGTGATAAGAACTTCAGTGAACAGCTGGAGGAAATTGGAATTAAAAGCTGCTTGTTGTACTGCCCTGCTGTCACCCAGCACTGTTTATGGTGATGGTAACTGTCTGTACTTATAACAGCGTACAACACACCGAGAAATAACGTGGCCTCTTTTCTCTTCATGTAGGTCGACAGCCACATTATGAAGGTTGTGCAACAAATAGTAAATCAAGCAAACTCTGGTCACCAGATCATTGTACAGAACGTCACTGTGGCAGAAAACTCTGAAGTAACCACAGATGCTGCAGACACCATCACCATCGCGACCCCCGAAAGCCTTACAGAGCAGGTCGCTATGACACTGGCTTCCGCCATCGGAGAAGGAGCAGTGCTGACTACGGAGGGTAGCATTGAGACCGAAGAAGCAACGGTGACGATGGTGGCATCCGAGGACATTGAAATAATGGAACATGCAGGAGAGTTTGTGATCGCCTCCCAGGAGGGGGAGGTGGAAGTCCAGACTGTGATTGTGTAATGATCAGCATGCAGCTAGTGACAGATGTTAATGCAAAACTATTTTTCTCCAGTTTGGGGAATTTGATCAGTCCTAAGTTTGCCATTATAATTGTTCAGAGAGCAAGGGAGAGAATGCTTCTGTAGGTAAGTGGCTTAACAGGATGGTACAATCCCAAGATGTTTTCTGTTTAAAATGGAAATAACAGTAGTTAAAAACCTCCACGTGGTTATACTGTGGAAGTGATTGATATGCCATATTTGACAGTCTCAGTATTTTGTACAGCTGCCTCAAATAAAGGAAGATCCTTTGCGAAGCATTTACCTCTGACCACAGGACAGTAGTGTTCTGGTGTTTAGATTTAAAAGGATTCAGAAAGTGAAGTAAGTATGTAAGGTCTCATAAGAGACCACTTAATCATATGCATTTAAAACAAACCAAGAAAACCAAACCTGAGGAGTTCTGGTGTGCATTCACCACCACTCAAAAACTTTCATGCCTTTAACCTTGCTACTTTAGTCCTCCTGATGCATGGTACTGCAGTATTTTATTTTATATCCTGGACAAGTAGCCTTATGTACTGGTCTATGAAAGAATGCATCATTGTACCCTTGTAATGCCAGACAGGCTACTCTGAGAGCTAGTCTGTTGGTATGTAAAGCCATATTGTATAAGATTTAAAAAAAAACCAACACAACCATATATGGATTTTTAATTACATATTGTACAGATTTGGCATGTAAATAAATACATTTTTTTAAATAAAATTATTTAAAGTTCTTACTGTATTTTTCCAATTTCTGCTCTATTATCACTCAGAGAATTTCTGTAAGGAGAAAAGGGCCAAAGAAACCTTCATCGCTGGGTGAGTCAAACGTGCTGTTTTTCCTTAAACAAACGCATGCAAGCCTCTGAAAGCAGCCAGTACATCTATGCTTTGGAGATCTTTCAAGTGATCTCTGGTTAGAGGGATTTCAGAAGGTTACTTGCATAGCTCTAAGTTTACTTTGGCCTTCCACCGCTAAGGCAGAGGGTTTTCTGGAGGGACGCTGATGAAGTGCCTTTCAGTGTTCACCTAGAGAACCCCTGTACGGAAGTGGGGGACCATGTTACTGCTGTGCTTTTGAAGTGGCCTGTTCAGTGACTGCAGGGGGGAACCCTAGGAACAGCCTGAAAACCTCTAACTTTCCCTGCGGCAAAATGCCCAAAATACAAAGAAATGCCTAAGACATGGTTGAGATTCGCCTGTGAACAGATATATCGAACAATGGAATAAAGATAAGAAATGCCAGAAGGATTAAGTCTGTAATCTGCCAGGACCTGTATGTCCAGAGCTTAGTATCAAATTTCTGATGCCCTTTTCAGGACGCTGAACTTCTGTCCAGAAGTCCACCATTTTCATGACTCTATGGCTGAAACAGCATCTTATTTGAATGAGCTGAAAACAGGTATCAAGAGACTCGGCAGGTAGGAGAAGTAGCTCTTTTAGTAGTTTCCTTTCTGAAATTAAGGTGCTCCATGCTAGTACAAGTTTGCAGTAGAACATGCCAGTAATCGGGGTTTTTCAGCTAAATACATCCAACCTATTTTACACATTGTTAACATTAATGGGTTAATCATTTACCAAACAAAGGTACTCACAAAAAGATGAAGCTTCTTCAAAGTTCACAGCAGCTCTTTGTTAGCAGTTTCCCTTGCAAGTGCATGCACAGAGGAAAAGATTCACTTCAGTAAGATGGACCAAACTTGCCTCTCCATACCAGCAAATTCACTGCTGGTCCCTCTAACGAGGAGACAAGAGGACTAAGCTTAACCTCAGAGATCTCACCAAGTGAAGTATCTTAACTAGTGCTCTGCTGAGGCATTGTTAATCAGAAAACTGCAGTCAGCTATGAGTTACTGCTTTCCTGCCAGGGACAAAAAGGTGAATAACTGACAAATAGGTGCCACTTCCACATGTGTGGCATTGCTATTTTCCTGTAAAGTCTCCTGCAGTAAGACCTAATATGTACCAAAGTAACTTAGAAACTCAGTTTGCCTACTATACAGTGGTATATATTATGCAGCACACAAAACAGTAACCATTAAAAAAAAATAATTCATCTGTGTTTCTTAGCTGAACTTAACTCTAGTCCAGCTTGCTTCTGTACTGTGGTTGTAAGAGGCCACTCTCACAACTGCTATGAGTTAGTGTTACAGATAAACTTGGAAGAATTCTAGTTTTTTGAAGATGGATCAGCTTTATGAAAACATAGTTTCCAATTGCTTAATTGAAATACAGTAATCTTTTTACAGAAGTTGTTTGGGGCGTCAAAGCACACTGCTGAAATAAAGTATTACAAAAAGTTTAAAAATGCACTTACAAAGAATAATATCTTCATGTTTTCTTCTTTCTTTCCAAAACCGTAGGAGGCTTAAAGATTTCCTTTAAATTCAACCAGACTCCTTTAGAATAAATGTTTTTGTAGACAACTTGTCTGCCATGAGGCTGCAGTGTTAGATGGTGGGAACACCCATATCTCCTGGATTTATACCATTCATTGGAAGTTTGGTTGGTTAAGACCAAATATAGATTGAAGCAGCAGTATGCAGCCAGTACGAGTGTGAGGAGAATAACAAAACCAAGCATGAAGACAATCCTAGGAAAAGTCAAGAAAAGGTGCTGCAAAGAAAGAAAATGATGGCTTAGTTAAAAAGTTGGAGCATTAAATCATGGGGAAGCATGTGACCACTGCAACGCGCCAGCTGAAATGCACAGCCATACACACATGTAACTCTGCGGCCCCAGAAACAAGGTCATAGCCCTATCCCCCATCCAGCTCCGCGAAGGTCTGTTCCCGACTGAATCCTTTAAGTAGAGCATGAAGATTTCCACAAATTTATTTCCTTGCAAGCCTCGCTAATATGCAGGGGTATTTTCTACACCCGTCTATCTCTGAATGTTTGTATTTCATAGGGGAGCTTTGCTTGTTTGTTTTTTGTTGTTTTTTTAATTTAAAAAGTCATTAATGCAAATCATCTGAAAACTAACTGCCACACGAGAAGGCTACAATCTGGTACAACTTCAGGTTTTGCTGACATGATACAGTTGAAGCAGCTCTTTTCTGAGTTAAATTCCAATACTGGGGAGTGGTAATGGTACCTCTCAAACATGAGCAAACACTCCCTGACCAAGATCCCTTTGCAAGAGTCCAAGGCTGAAACATCTGTTGTCTAGGATGGGGAAAAGATAAAGCATTTACTACTTATCACCTCACTGCCATACTGCAGAAAGGGATTGAAATGCAAATGACTCAAGTGCTAGAGGCTCAAAGTCATCCTTTGCTTGTATGTGAGAGAAAACACTCAAGTATCTAAATTCCAGGGTAGTAGGGTCCTGCTTTACCATCTCTGTGAAGATACCTCAAGGACTGTCAACTGTTTCCTAAACGTTAGGTACAGGGGATGGTCGCTGGAATGTAAAGTCATTCCTTCTGAACCAGGTCTGCTGAGTGAAAGCAGCCTGGAGACAGAAATAAAAAAAATGGGGGAGTGGAATGAAGTGCTGTGAGAAAAATCCCGTATTTGTAAAGTATTCTGCAATGGCAGTTTTCTAAACTTAATTAGCTGTGTAAAGTTGGTAAAAACACTGCAGTCTGTCCACATCCTGCCTGTGAGAACAGGTGGACCGACAACATTCCTGAAAGCAAAGACTGAGGTAAACCCAGACAGCATAAACTTACCTGAATGAGAAAGAGAATCTCAACAGCACGCTCTTGTCCTCGGTCATCAACGTAACTCCCATGCATCATATTTGACAGCAGCACCACTTGGATGAGAAATGCTGCTGTGATGATTGCAATGGTTGCAGCCATGGCAGTCAGTGTGAGGAGGTAAAGGAAGAAATACTTTGCATTGAAGGCACCAATGCAGTTGTTGACCCACACACAGTGGTGATCAAAACGATGTACACAGACGCTGCAGAAACCTGATGAGGAGTGAGTGACAAGACAGTTGTCACTTGTTTTTTCAGTAATCGATTTTTACACAGTTTAGGATAGTCTTTCATCTGAGAAAATCTTAAAATTATAGTCATGATTTAGCTGATAGCTTTTTAAGCAAATACATTAATTTCAACTGCATATCATACACCCCCTACACTAAAAACAGACATGTATCTCATTTCCTCTTTTATTCATCAAGACTGCAGCTCAGAGACTTCGGTTTCTCTGACAGTACCGCCTAGCAAAGCATATGAAAGGTAGAGATTGTAGCTCCCAGCTTTATTTTAGATTGTAACAGCAAATTCTGCAAGAGAAACACAAAATCCTGAACCCAGGTCTTGACAGGTGATCAATTTTCATTTAATGTCTAGATGCTAAATAGCTTGCCTGTTCTTGACCCAGAACGATACCCTTGGAACTGGTAATTTCTGCAAGAAGAAATAGTAGCAAAACAGTTCTATGGATGGGCAAAGGGCAGCTGTGATCTGGGAGCCCAGAGAAATAAACAAAATCCTGTGTGCACCGAGCTGGGTAACAGAACAGATGTAGTGTGGACTGCAGTTATTGATGGGAAATTAATGTGAGAAAGTATTACTGTTACACTTATCAAGGAAGTTAAGATTCTTACTGCAATGTTTTGATCTGGCTGGCTTCTCCATCTTGCATGTAGGACACACGATGCCTTTCTGAAATAATACACCATCATATGCATAAATCTTAATCAATGATGCATGATTTGATTTTGTTACTATACCTGTGAAAGAAAAGAGAAAAATAGTAAAGGTAATGGTGTTTGTAACATTTTTTTTAGGTTCTGTTTTCAAACAGCTACAGCTCACAATCAGCAGGAGCTTACCAGGATTGGCCCGGGAGCAGAGAATGAAGTAGCCCATGTTCCCAGCCAGCAGCAGGTAGGGCAGCAGCAGGAGGAGGAGGTGGAACTGCAGCTCCCAGCAGTAAACAAACACTTCCCATGTGTATTCCCCATACACTGCAGCTTGCAAGGCTATGTGCAGGACAACAAACAAACAGCTTCTGTAACAGAAAGGGGAGGGTCTTTTTAGTACTCAGCATCCTGATTAACAGGTCAAGTACACTCAGAGGTGATCAGCAAAGACTTTCCAAATGCAAGGAGACACCTCTTTTAGGTTTTCAGGCCAGCGTGGATTGCATATTAATAGTGTTTTCTCCACCCAAAGGCTTATGCTTCTCTTCTTCCCACATACACTCCTTTAAAGATGCCAGCTAAATTCACTTCCATTATTGGCATGTCCTTTGAATTTTTTTCCCCATCAGTAGAGTCACGTACAGTCTCATAATCCCTTGGTGCTGACAAAATATGCCACAGCAATAGGCCACAAAACATTCTGCCAGAAGGCATCTGTTGTGTGCTGCTCTGAAAGCAAGGAAAACCCCAGTGAAAGGTAATCTTAAAAAAACTGTAAGAATATATAAGCAGCTGTTACGAAATAAGCGTGGCAGGAGGTCAGCAATGGCCAACACTAGTTCCAACCTGTCAGCAGACTGCAGCTGTGCGAGGCATGTTGCACAACCATTTGGTGTGCAGGTGTGTTTGGGATGCATCATACTGAGCAACAACTTTCAGCAGCCTGGCAAACAGATACTCAGATAAGCCACACATTAGGAGAGCAATGTTGACTTACTACAGGTTTCTGCATTATAAATCAGTTTGCTGGGCTCCTACTACGAGTTTGAAATAACTAGTAATGTGTATTTCATTACAGCATCAAGCCCATTGCAGATGAGCTCTCCTCTATTGCTCTCTCCTACACCATTTCTGTGTGCAATCCAGCAGGATCCTGCGGAGTCTCCTCTCAACTGCAGGGCTACAATAAGACACCCTCTAGTGCTGCGCCTCACTGGACATCTGCATGAACCGAAAAATCTCTCGCTTGAATGAGGCGATGCAGTCGAAGGGTGTGCGTGGAGGATCAAAGTGCCTCCAGCGCACAGCATAATCTACCAATGACAACTACACCAAGCTCATCAGATAATTGCTCTGTTGCTGACTGCACGTTTGACAGTGTAACCGCTCTCTCTTGGGCTGCATTAACAGCAGGGAGTCTGCACAGCAGGCAGCAAAACAACTGCAGCGCACATTCAACAGCTGTAGATGTTAACGCCCCTGAAGTGTTGTCATCCTGGAGTTAGTTGCTGCCCCCACAGGAAAGGTATTTAAATATTTTCTGAAGCAGATCCTAAAGCACCAAAGTTTACAGGACACTACAAAATTCACCTTAATACAGCAGGCTGCACATTGGCAGCTGTGCAGCTTCCCCTTGAGCCACCTGGATATCCAAGCTGCTGGACTAGGACTAATGGGATTTGAAGGAGAGGATGGGGATCACTAGCTCTGTCTACACTCAATCTGCAGCTGCCAGGGAATCTGTTGTAATTCTCGTGTGGATGCAACCTCCCACCAGTGTGACCAACATCTGTTACACTGGAAGCTACTGAGCCACATTGTCTTTATTTGTCAATATGTTCAAATATTTCAGGGTACCATCTTCTACACAACAAGCAAGAAACAGAAAGACAACAGTATGGCAAACCTTAAAGGGAGTCTGTAATCCCCGACAAGCACTCCTAATGAAGACAGAATATTTAAGGATAATACTGAAAGCTCTGATGATGGCAGGAGGTTACCCATAGTAACCAGAAATACTAGTAAAAGAACGTCAAAAGCATTAAAAAAAAAAAAAGTACAATACCTTGTGTGGAAGAGCCTGTGAAGTGCCCTCTGTGTCACCCTCTGGAACCGTGTGGGGATTACAAATGACAATACCTGAAGCAAATGAAAACACTGTGTTATCTGAATTGCGCATTGCTTCTGCCTTGTGGAAAGTTCAAATAAAAATACAAGTCACCTAATTCCTCAGTTACATATCTGTAGTTGTATCACTGGGGAGGAAGCTAATTTTCACGGGCCTCTGAGCTCCTAAGAATATAGGCAGGCATGTTGCTGGGGTTTTCAAAATGGGAATGAGGTTCTATATTCTTGGGAGCCCAGTAGACACAAACAAATGTATCTGGGTTAAGGTGCGAAAGTTGTAAGAAGCTTATATTGGGTTATAGACTGGGTAACTGGTTAAGCAGGTGATAGAACTGAGCAATTTCTGAACTACAAATGCTTCATCAGGACATCTGAGAGATGCAGGCAGAGATAAGCAAAGGGATAAAGCCCACTATCCTCCGGAAAAAGGAAAAAAACCCCACAACCCAACCAAAAAAACAAAGAACCCCCACCAAAACCGAAAAATCCACAGTTCCTTCAACTACAGTTATGATCCAGTCTGATAAAACTATGTCTATCTAACTGCCGTTTCAAAAACACAATGAAGAAGAAAACTGCCCATCTTCATTCAGTGAAAACCTCAGCAACAGTCTGTGACTGCGGAATTGTTTGACTCTGTTCTTCAGAAGATGACAAATCTCTATAGCAACACGCTGCTCCATCAGTGGTGGAGGAATTGGAGCAGCTGAGCCTATTTCTAGCTGACATGGAAAGAAAATATGCAGTGAGAGCTTCTTGTCTCAGATGTGAAAGACCAGAAGGCAAAAAGCATATGTAAAGTTGAGAAGATGTTAAATATTTTTAACTGGTACGCCTCATATCAGCAGTTCAAGTGACAAGTTTTTCTAAATGTGTACTGCAATAGGAAACACATTAATTAGACAGAAAAGCAACCTGCATGCAATTGCAAAATTCAAATTTAAATTACCTGTTTGTGTGTTAGTACAGCCTAACATTACATTCAACGTCCATTATTCCCCCACATAAAGTACAGCAGCCCCCTGTGTTTTAGCCATTCCTCACGCCAAAGCAAAAGGCTCTTACAAATACGATTTGTGCTTGCAGTGAGGACAAAAGTAGGAGAGAATGAGAAGACCTGTACAATGAATACAACCACC
>NW_010525996.1:0-2109 GCF_000687285.1 Phaethon lepturus | reverse complement strand
CCGCTGGCAGCAAGGAAAACAAGATCGGAGGCTGGAAGCTGACACACCATAGAGCTAGGAAGAGCTGTGCTCTGTGCAAGTTAATTATTTCATATTGCTCACAATGAATACTTTAAAGGACCTTACAGGAGTGCAGTCAAACAATTTCAACAAACTTCCAGGCTTACACACTTCATTGACTACAGTCAGAAATTAATTTAAAATATAGTGATGAGGGAAACTATTTAGGATTAACTATATTTACTTCATGCGTACAAGTATCGATTACATTTCTCCAGACAGTGACTTGATATCACAGCAGTATTTTAATTGCTAATTGTTACACGTTTCATAGAAGCAGCTATTAAGAAATGTGGGAAAATAATAAATTTCTCTGCATAGTGATATGCGTGTCTATAAAACAAAATTAAAAAATGTGTAATACTAGTAATAAAAGCCAAAGTCTGTTTAGACTCATGTAAACAGCATTAAATATTATTTACAATTTAAATGATACTTCTCTTATCCTTTCCCTTTTTTTTCCTTCTTCATTCAGACACAGTCCAATAGACAGAGAAATAAGCTACTGACTTTTCAATTCATTCCCTGTTTTTACAAGAAAATGCCAATTCCAAATACTCTTTTAAAGCTCTTCACTCCTGTGTCTTAGGAAACAACAGCCTGCAGCACTATTACATACACATTAAAGAGCTTCCCCTAAAATACGTGCTACCAGTTATAATTCTCTCCTTGTTTTAATTCTCAAACCTCCCCCTACCCTTTTCCTCTCAACGTGAGCAGCAAATACCATAAAATTGCAAATACTTGGGGCCTCATTATTATTTAATTTCTCAAAGCTGACATGTTATGGTGTTGCTAAACAATGTACTTTCAGCATCTTAAGAAGTTCCATCCTTACTACTACCCTGTGGTGACTGCAGCCAGCCAGACCAGCACATGCAGGAACAGGAGCTGTAAGACACAAATGGTTTTTTACTACCTGCTTGGGCAGGATCTCATCAGTCGAAACGAAGCATACTTCTGTTTCCAATCCTAATGAGCACTGACTTGACAGCAGTTGTCAAAATAGCACGAAACATGGAACAGAATCATAAAATCGTTTAGGTTGGAAAAGACCTTTCAGATTATCAAGCCCAACTGTTAACCTAACACTGCCAAGCTCACCACTAAACCATGTCCCTAAGTGCCACATCTACACGTCTGTTAAATACCCCCAGGGATGGTGACTCCACCAGTTCCCTGGGCAGCTTGTCCCAATACTCGATAACCCTTTCAGTGAAGAAATCTTTCTAATATCCAATGTAAACGGCCCCTGGCACAACTTGAGGCTGTTCCCTCAGCTGCTCCTCATTAGACTTGTTCTCCCGACCCCTCACCAGCTTCACTGCCTATCTTTGGACACACTCCAGCACCTCAGTGTCTTTCTTGCAGTGAGGGGCCCAAACCTGAACACAGTATTTGAGGTGCGGCCTCACCAGTGCAGAGTACAGGGGAGATCACTGCCCTACTCCTGCTGGCCACACTAGTGCTGATACAAGCCAGAGTTCTATCGGCCTTCCTGGCCAATAGACCAGTTCCTGTGAATACACCGTATCATCACTCTAACCACATGTATTAGCATTTTTTATGAAGGAGAAATACAGCAGTTGCATGAATTCTAGCACAACGACCACAACAGGAGCTGTTCATCGCTCTGAAAGGTCAGTTCTTTACCTGGGTTGCACCATGGACACTTCGTGTGAGGAAACTCTCCTTCCTTCCCGAGCAGATGCAGAGTAGGGCAGTAGTAGTGAGAACAAAACACAAGTAAATCAAGAAGAGTGTCAGAAAGTCCATCCTGAGCCCTGCAACGTACCAGAAGCAGCTTGTTAGTGCCCCTCGGTGCCAGGCATCCGCAGCAGCGCCTGGGCCTAGCCGTGCTTCGCACCCCTCACTCACTGCTCCGCAGCAATCATAGAACCATTAAGGTCGGAAACGACCTCTAAGATCATCAGTGCAGCAGCTCGGGGTCCAGCCAGCGCACCCCGGCCCCCTCCACGAGAGCACAGGCTTTATTTCAACATTTTACGGGGTTTCTGCACGGCCCGGGACCCTGCGACAAGACCTGCC
>NW_010525995.1:0-364 GCF_000687285.1 Phaethon lepturus | reverse complement strand
GACCATCCCGTGCCTGTTGTGGGGCCTGCCGTGGCCCCGGCGTCCCCCTGGGACGTGTCCCTGCCGGGTGCGGGCCGGCTCACCTCGGATGTGTGCGTACGCGGCCATGCTGTTGCTCAGCAGCTCCATGTCCCGTCTGCGGCTCTCCATCCTGCGCTCGGCCGCACTCAGCGTCTCTGGGGACAGCACGTGCTCGGCATCTGCAGGACAGAGGGGCTGAGCGATGCCGGGGACTGGGGTCCCCCTTGGAGACCCCTGTGCCCTCTGGGGCCATGCCTAGCTGTGGCTGTGCCCCGCGCACTCCCCACTGAGCACAGGCCAGCACAGGGACTCCTACCCAGTCTGGGGTGATCCGGCTGGGGGC
>NW_010525994.1:0-8778 GCF_000687285.1 Phaethon lepturus | reverse complement strand
CATTTGGGAAAAAAAATAATTATAATTTGGGTTTGATAAATCCTTTTATCCTTTTTTCTAATTTATCCTTTGTAAAGGATGTCTGTACTTAAAAAGAGGAGAAAGGGGCATCAGAATCCATCCGTGTGTGTGTATTTATGGAATCATTCAAAAAATGCATCTTGATGTGTACAAAGGAGTAATAAATTCCAGCACAGGTGCAAGTGCAGTGATAACTAGAGCATCCACCATGTTCTACAAAAAAATTATATTCAAAACAGCTAAAGAAGGGTATTTATAGCAGCATCTGTTTCAGCTATATCTGTCAGCTAAGAACAGTCTGACACAGCTTAAGGGAGGTGGGGGAGGGATTTATCAATGAGGTGTTTACATAATGCAGGCAGGCATTGTATACTCAAGGTGATAGCAACTATAACAGGGTAACAAATATCTAAAGACACTTTTATTCTCAGAGGCCTTTGCTCCAGGAGTCACTCTACAAAATTGCCTCCACGTTCCTCTGTGCATGACTGTAAACACTCTTATAGCATATGACATTTTATAGTTCCATCACTTGGTTCTGATTAAAGCTTTTAATGGAGATGTGATTTTTTAAAATAATTTTTTTTCTTCCCTGCAAGTTGTATTCCAAGCTGTCACTGACTAAAATTCAGAATTGTTTCAGGCAAACCTATTGGGTTTGCACACTCACTGAAACTCTGTGTCTCCAGTGAAATATTTGACTGCAGAGGAAACTTCTTTTTGGTTAGTACTCAGAACTGTCAGCGCAGTGAAAAATTGTTTATTGTACAGCTCCAGGTACTTGCTGACAGATTTGACTGGCAAAAACTAAAAGTATGAATGAGAGAATTGGAAAATAAATACTGAATACCTGTATGCTTCCAATTATTCCATCCGGGAGCTCTGCTCACAGCACGGGAACAGTAGTTGCCCTCTTCTTTCCTACACTGGTAATGGAAGCGCAGCTCCTTCCTGGGGAGAAAGCGGCACTGCAGTGCCTGCTCCTCGGAGGCCGTCGCTGCGGGATGAGAGGGAGCGAACGGCCGTGCACTGCGTTCCCATCAGCCAGAAACAAAACAATTTGTGTAAACCTTTTTTCCCCAAACCACTTGGATTTGGAGCAGACTTTAATGTGTTTAAACATTTCAGGCGGAGAAGGGCTTCCTGGGGGGGCGGGGGGGTGGTGTGGTTATTGTCCTAGCCATGCTGCTAAGACCTGCCTTTTGGGGGCTGCTTTTAGTTTTTTGCGGAAAGGAAGGAAAAAATATTAAGTTGCAAAGACAGCTAGGTGAGCCTGGTTAATGTTGTGAGACTGAAAGAATGGCCTGTGGAATTGGTAAGTCAGTCAATCTGCACAGCTTGTTCAATGATCTGGTTACAGTTTTATCTAGCTGGGATGCTGTGGGAGTTTGCTTCTCCATGTAAAATGACCTTTAAAAATTGAGATGCGTCTCATTTTAATTTTTTATGTGCTTCTGTGTCCACTGTTCAGGTAAGGCAGGATAAGAGCTAAGAGAGAAATTCTGCACAATGTGGAAAATAAAGAAAGGTGCCTTTGCAGAACTCAGCGTATCCCTGGATGTCTGCAGCTGGGGGTTCTTTATGTGGAATAATCCAGGTCTCTACATCTATGTAAGTAAGTTAAGTTCTGCGTGTGTACAGCACAGCGAAGGCTCAGCTCGTCTCCGTTTTCAAAAATGCCTTTACTTCTCACAAATTTGCAGATGTATTTTTTTTTTAATCATGCCATAAGGTACTGGTTCAGTAATTAGCTGGTTCTTTAATAGAGCGACAATTACTTTATTTCACGATAAGGGAAAAAAAGAACGCATTCCAAGACTGAGCTACTTTCGACATCTGGGAACCTCCTAACAGCTGGCTATCTAATGAATATGCATCTGCCTAAGAGGCTGTAGGCCATTAATAAACCAACAGATATAAAACAGAAACAATCTTTGTCAGCTTCAAATGAGATTGGATGCAATGTGCTGTGAAGTGTCACTGTCACATTGAATCGAGCTGGGGAGGTTAACTGTCGCTCCTCGGTACTTGCGGCTCTGTGGCGGAGAAGGCGGCTGCAGCCTCATGGCAAGGGGTGGAGGAGAGGGCTGGCCTCGCAAAGCGTCGCGGGTGGTTTCTGCTGCGTTTTCCTTCCTTATTTCTCCTGGTACCAGTTGTGTTTGAGGCACTGGTGGCCTTTTATTTGCAACTCCAAGTACTCTGTCTTTTTTGGTTGGACAGAGGAGGAGGTGGTTTTTCCTATACAAATGATTTGAGTGACACAGGAATCGATCACGTGAATGAATGACTGGGGAGAAGTTACAGGAATGTGATAAAAATGCACGTATTTGACTGAGACCTGGGGCTTTGTAAGGGAACTGAGAACAACCCCTGAGCCATGTTGTACAACAGGATTGTTGTAGGGTGAAATAAACACTCTTAAAATCAGTGACAATGACCTCATTTGACTGTATAAACACCTCTGATGCCTTAAGAGTTGTATCTGCACTTGTTCCAAGCTATGTAGCATCGTATGTTGTCCCAACCTGTAGCAATGTTTGGTATCTTACATTTACATTATTCTGCACCTTTATTTCCCATGGCAGCTCCCATAAAATGTGAAGCAGATTTTAGCATTCTTTCAAGCATCCTTAGCCCCCGTGCACAGCTGCTAACCCAGCCCAGGTTAGCCTAGTATGTTCTTCCTTTCAACAGCCTGTCATGCTGAACAACAGCCTCTTGAAGCACTGATAATCGTTTCGATAAGACATGTTAACTAGGTAGAATTTTCCTGAAAGAAAAACTATGATTTTGTCTTTAGGCCATAGTAATGGTACAAGTTATTGTCAACTGTTGAATGTTGGTGGTCTGCAGGCTTCCATGGGACAGAGGTAGGGGTAGCGTTTATTTTTGGTTCTAGGGAACTGGAGTAGCAGTATTGCACCTTGCCTGGACTCTGCTGCTTTAGAGCCAGGATTAGACCATATATGTTTTAGTTCCTGGGAAACTAGCTGTAAATTGAGATTTGGAATCATTTTCATTGCAAGACATTTTAAAGAGCAGTCTTACATTTAGCAGAAAAATCAGTGTAGCGTTAAGCTTTTTGCCCCCTGATTTACAGGTTTTAGTTATGAGAAAATGGAAGCAAGGAAAGTTAAAACGGGAAGATGAGTGCTCTGTAATTACTGCAGCTCTTTTCTAGCAACTTCTCCAGAGAGAAAACTATTGCACTTTGTATCATGACATTGATATAATTTAAGCCAAATTCTGTTAAAAAGATTGACTTAATTCCTAGAGTAGTATTTATCTTACTCTTAAATACTAAGTTTTGAAACAGAAGATTATTCAAAGTCTGTTCCAGAGTTGCAGCCACACCGGTGACAAATTTAACTTCTCAGACTTCAGGTTTTACATCAAGGGTTGGTGTAGGCTGGGGTGAAAACCGCCACACTCCAGATGAGCATCGTGTTTTTTGCGGGGGTACAATTTTCTGTCCGTGCGTCGGATGCGAGTGCTGCTGCGCTGCCACAGCCCATGGCTCTGAGCAGGAGCAAGTGCTTGTCCATTTTGAGTAGAGCAGGTAGGTCACTGAGGAGCAGCCCCCCTCCCCTCCCTCAAGAGCTCTGCCTTTCATCCCAGCATTACCAGGACTAAGATGTTACAGTTTTATCTTTTTTTGAGACAGACAAAAGCGCAAGCTGTAAAGGAGGGCTGTCCTTTTAAATACTTTAACTTTTCAAGGTCATTTGTGGAGCTTTCATCAATCAGAAAGCTGAATTCGTACAAAAAGCATCTATAATGAACCAAGCATATCTTGAACCTTATCCCTTCAGCTGAATACGAATTACCTAGGAAGGTGCCTCAGTGTCCACGTTCAGAGTTCAGCATCCCTGTGAACTCTTTACTAAAGTAAGCAGAGAAGCCACTACTATTGTGGTTTGGCATCTATCAATTTCTTGTCTTTTTTACGTAATTGATTTATTAATAATAGCATCTTAATGATCTATTTAAAATAAATAAACCATTTACACCATTTCAAAGGTATTTTGTGATGTTCAGCTGATATTAAAATAGCACCAGCCTTATGTGCTTTTTCAGCAAGTGACCTAATTAGTTAATAAAGTAATTGAATATTAAAAAGGATGTTGCAAGTGATTAAAATTTAAGAGCCTTCAGAACATTATTAAAGCTATAAATCATACATCACTGTTTTAATTTGCATAGCTACAGAATTACTAATGGTCCCACATGCATAAGATACTTGGCAATTAGTCTTTTAACAAACTGTTGGTGATACTATGAGGTTACCAGAATCTTTCCCTGGTTTTGATTTGCAAACAAAATCCAGAATGAGAGAACACTGAAGATTAAAGTCCTAAAAGCCAGGAAATTGGCTTCTTTCACATGCGTCTCTACCCTCACCCCTGTTTGCCCCTTGTCCCTCACCCTTCCAGTCAGGGGACCACATCCTCCCAAGTCCCACCGAGGTGTAAAAAGGAGAGGAGGAAGCACCTGTCTCCACCTTGAGCTTCCTGAACTGCCCTCCAGGTGGTTTTCCAGCCCAGTCTGATGTGCCTGGATCTCCCTACCTGGTGCTGGGATGTTCTCCATTTTTGTCTTGTACGTATGACGAGTGTCAGAGTGCCACTTTCCTTCCCCTGGGCCCCAGGTCCATAACAGCATGGGGGGACTGAGCAAAGAGAGAGCCGCTGACAGTAGGCAGTCACAGGTGGGCTTTGTCCCATGGACCTTGGCTTTGGGCTATGAGGAAGGGCCAAACCAGGCGCTTGTCACCTTCCACTCCCTGCACTGGGGATCACAGTTCATGGGAAACCTTAAATACCTGCAACACAAAAGGGTTGGAAAAATGCCACTGATGGGAGCTGCCTGCGCCACCGGGTACAGCCCGCTCCCTGGCGCTGCTGGGGCGGCTGCCCGTGTCCAAGGCCTTGGGCTGGCCGCAGGCAGAAGGTGAGACAGGATGACAGTTTTCAACTTAGAGACAAATTGCTTTGGCCAGATGAGCTCCCCTGGTCTCCCCTCTTGCCAGCAGCCAGCATCTCTGCAGTGATGGTTCCTGGCCCCAGGAACGCCGGCCAGCACGGTTTGGTCCAGTGCACAGGCAGAGAGCAGGACGGTCTCTGGCTTTAAGACTTGCAGCTTGAGAAGAGGAACGACGGTGCTGTGGGCAAAGCAAATGACTTGGTGTGCGATGGAGCGCAACCCTGACACCAGGCAGCAAAACAGCTGGAGCAGCCGAAAGCTGGCGAGAGGGAAAACGGCCAAAGCTACAGCTGCAGGCCAAGCAACCAGCACAATCGCTGTGTGAGCCCAGCAGCTTCTTCCCCCTAAAGCAGCGCTGCACATCACATTGCTGCCTCCTCCCCATGCTGCGCAGCCCGCGGGCTCCCTCGCCCCCCCCCCCACTTGTTTGTTTGCTCCTGCTCCCAGGACAGACTTACAGCAAAGGAAGGTGCCTGAGCAGGTGCTGATTTCCCCACCTTTTTCTTTGAGGGATGCAAGGTCTTCTCTCCCTCTCCAGGAGCTGGGACTTCAGTATCCCAGCCCAGGAACTGGCACCTGCCTGGCTCTTGCTTCCCAGCTCCTCCTCCCCCTTGCACAGTGCTAGGCTCAGTCACTGCAGGTGGGCTGCTTGTGGAAGCTGGTACCTTCACCTTGTAAGTCTCAAGACTTTTTTTTTTTTTAATGGAGAAAAAAAAGACATTACAGAACAGCATTTACATGCAAAACAAATATGTCATTTCCACCCAGTCAGCAGAAGCTTTGACGTAGTTTTAGCTATTAAAGTGCGCTGGCTGCTACATTACCAGGAGAATTTATTTTTTGTGCTGCAAAAAAGTTTTCAAGAGCTTCCTTTGAAGCCTTTATTGAGGTCAGGGGCTGTAGTCTCTCGCACACTTTCCATGTCAGCACACAGCGCTTTTTGAAAGCCCTTACGCTGGATAACGTGATAAACGCCAGCTCTTTGTTCATTAGTTGACACTTGGTAATAGATGTGAGGCTAGGGTAGAGGATGGCTCTCGGCAAGCGATTCACACTCTGCTGCACTAACATTTGCACTGCCTTGAATAGTAGGAGACAGTAAAATCCACTTTTAAGGGTCTGTGTTTTTAATTAGAACAACAAGCTGAGGAATGGGTGACTTCATAGCATTTTGACCCAACACGGAACAACGAACACATGGCTCCTTTCAAAATAAATTAATTAATACCCACTATCTTACCGGCATAAAACTGTCAGCATGTGAGGAGGGTGCGTAAAGCCAGATGCAAAGCAGTTTTGTAAACTAGGCTATGTACATGCAAACATTACTGCAATACAAGCAACAAACCAAGTGCCAAAGGTGAGCCGGAAGAGACTGGAGTCAATACTAATTCACACCCTTGGGCTGATTTTAGGGCAAGTTACATCAACGACCTGTTTCAGTGCACCTTGACTCCACCATCCAGTTCAACACTGCAACACCATCCGCTGGCGCTCACAACATCAACGTGAGAAGGGGGCCGGGAGCCCACAATGGGGTGATGCGCCTGCTCAGGGGTGCACATTTGCACAAGAATATTCTCCACCATTACAGACACTTACTGGTTTACAAAACACTGCAAACACATGCAATTTGAGAAACAAACATATTCAGTGCTTCTCACCAGATAACCCTTTCCTGACCCATGGTCAGTAAACATCTCATATACCACATGCAACCCCAGCAGCTTATTATGAAAAAAGCCCATTCCATTTGGGACCCCTTCCCTGCGAGAGACAGTCCTCCAAAAGAGGGCAAAAAAAAAGACATTTCCTTGCTCCCAGATTTAAACACTTCCATTTTTCTGGTGGTCACAAGAGGGCAAGTTGAGGACTTGTCTCACACACCTACTTCTGCAGCTCACAGCTGGGCTGCAAAAACAGCCAATTCAGCTGAAAACCTTCAGGAGCAGCTGGGCTGCTGCAGCCTGTCTGGCTTTCAGATGTGCCTGTGCAAATTTGGTAGGTGTTTTTTTGCCATGAAGCTCAAACCCCTGACCAATATCTAACTATGGGCTGGGAAGCACTGTCATCTCCCGTACAAACAGCTTTTCAAGCCTTCCAAAATACTGATTTACTCTAAAGAAGCTCCAAGTGGCACTGGAAGAGTTCCTGTCAGAGTATCTTCCTCTTGCATGACCTGCTATAGCATCTGCACCAAAACCTTAACTTCCAAAAAACAGCAGGATAGGCACGTTCCCACTCCCAGCCACATTCACAAGGTGTTAGAGCAGCTAGCAGGAGAGGCACAAACATATTCCCTTCAGCATTGTTCTGAACCTGTTTATCCCTGGGTTTGGAACTGCCTCCCGGCAAAGCCCTATATGCAGGGAGATCCTGCCGAGATCCCCCTTTTTTTCAGCTTCCCTCTGCTCTCATTTTGGAGCCTCCAAGCAACTAAAAGGAAGTCTTCCTCCAGTTGGTTCTTCCACCATTTTGACAACATCGGAAAGCTGCCTAACATTTGCTTGCTTTTCCCCAAAAGAATTGGAAAAAAGTCCCTTCTTCCCAGAAGAGAAGTGTAAGATCTGTCACTTTCTGCTTTCTGGTCCAGCTTTTCCCATGCTCGCAATACAGACCACGGCTGACTCCAGCCTCCACAGCCACAGCATTGGTTCGTGCTCTTTCCACCAAGCACGGCAGTTTCCTGTTTGCCATCCTTCCTGCTGCTCTAGGCCATTAGCACAATAGTGTCAATTTTTCCACTCAAGCTCCCACATCCTTTTCCTGATCAACACCTTGTATGATCATTCTATTGACCACACTCTGATGGGAAAAACTTACTGCATTTGAGCCTCCTTCCCCAGAATGGCAGGACAGAAAGGAGCTGGCTTCCTTCTTCAAGCCTGTGCCGGTGCATCTACAGAGAGCTCTATCACAGCACCCGTATTCTCAAAGCATGTTATTTTATAGGATTTACTCCACTGCACCACTGTGCATAAATGAGACAAAATTTCTGCCTGTAAATATATGACAAGATACAGAACCTCACGGAGCACTGTTTTACAGCCTGGGCAGCAGCTGCTACCAGTCGCTGTTTTCAGCCACATTCTAGTACACCCACCACCAAGCAGCACCGACTCCTGCTTCTCCTCCCACAGCAAGCGTTTCCCCCAGCCAAGGTCATCATCCATGATGGACAGCTAAAGGACTCCTGCTACCCTTATACCCAAAACCACACACAACAGTTACCTGTGAGAGCTGTGCTGCCGCTGCAGCACCGTGGCCCAGCAAGGGTCCTCTCTGGTAAGGGCTGCTGGCCAGTGAGGTCTTCAGATTTGTGTCTGCATATTCCCTGTGACAAATCTGGTGATGTTTTGCCTACTCCTGGTGTTTCCTTTGCAGGCTCTGGTGCAAGACCCAGAAATCAGTTTGCAGAGAACACCCCTAAACCAACACACAGCGACAAATTTTTGGCCTGCCCCTGACCTGGAGGTGAGGGCTCTGCCCAGTGACTTCAGCCATGGGGTCACTCCAGGACGGCTGTTTTTATGAGGGAACTTGATTTAGGCTACAGAGGTGGGGAGCAATGTTCTGCGGGGCCCTAACACGGAACTACTGACGAGGGCCGCAGCGCTCGGGGCTGTCCTAGGCACCGCCAAGCAGCGGATCAGTGTCTGTCGCGCACCCAAACTCCTGGGCTTCAGCTCACTAACAGCCCACACAGACCCACCCGGGATTTTTGGCTGCCCCGATCTCACCTCCACCCGTTCCCAGAAACACGTGTGGAATCTG
>NW_010525993.1:0-2450 GCF_000687285.1 Phaethon lepturus | reverse complement strand
AAGCAAATGGGTTCGAGAGAACTGCGTGCAGCTGATAAAATAAAGGCTGTACTCGTGGACAAAACGGCTGTCACCACTAGCAATTTTTATTTTAATTTTTTTGTTCTGAGCAGTGATGGTTTCTAAGCAGTAGCATGTAAGGGAGTGAGAATCCCGCATACAGCTCAGCCCCAGATGGAGAAAGAACCTCGTCCTGCGGTGCTCAAGTTCACCAGCCTGCAGTGCTGCCTGTGGAGTAGGAGCAGGAAAGCACCAGAGGGGATGGCAAAGCGCTGGAGCTCTGGGACAGCCTCAGATGGTGAGAGCAGAAGCATCATCTTTAGGATTCCTGGTTTCTCAAAGACTGACTCTTTTAGTGATGGGAATGTAAAGGCCACAGAAATACCTCTGTGCAGTGAAATGTACTCATCACGTATGTATTTCTCTTGTTTGGCCTCTTTCAGTGTATGCAAGGCCAAAGACTTCACCCTTTGTCAGCAGTTATTTTGATAGATGGACACACAAGCCAGGGGCCAGCAATAATTCCTCAGTTTGAAAGGCTATTTTCTGCAACCTCATAGTTTGTATAAAGAAAAAATATATGTAGTGTTTGCTTTGACCATATGGAGGTGGGGCAGGAGGGCCTGATGATTAATTCAGGCATGAGGTAAAGAGCACGGTGAAACGGGCCAAGCTGACCCTGCCCGATTCCTGTGCGTAGACGAGAAGGTCAGAAAGTGCTCTACTCCCTCGTTTTTTGTACTGAGGTGAGGTTTGTTTACAGCCGCTGTCTCAGCCCGTGAAGTGAAGATACCGTTGGCTTTTTTTGACACGATGCTGTTTAAAGACCTGTCTTGCAGGAAAAGCCCTTCTCTAAAGATCACAGAAGCCTGTCCCCACAGGTCTCTGCGGCAGCACAGGCTCCCTCCGTCCGACGGTCCTCTCCCTGTACAGAAAGGCACGGAGGGCCAGCCCCCGGCGGCAGGCAGGCGAAGTTTGTGAGGGCGCGCGTGTGTCTGGGCGTGCGTGTGAATGCACGCTTGTTTGCGAAAGAGCCCGAGCACGCGCACGGCTCCGAGCGCCGCGCTTGCTGCTGCCTCTGCAGCAAAAGGAACAGAAATGCCAGGCTTAGTGCTGGCTTTGGTGTTGACCTAGAACAGCAGTTTTTCAGCTCGGTACAGATACAGCGTAAAGGCGTGTAAACGGGTATTTGTACGTGTAACAGCCAATACGTGTCTGACGGCTGCAAAGCTCATTCACCAACGTCCTCGGACCTGAAGACCAGATACTGTGAAAAAGCTTTTGCTCTGCTGTTCACAGCGGTGCAGTGTGGCTGCACTGGGTCTGCCGACAAAGACACTGCAGATACTTAAGAATTTAAGATACTTTTACCGTCTTTGAGTGTGACTTTGTAGCTGAAAACAACTGGAAATGGGGTAGTACGGTGGGGTCAGACAGCTCTTAAATATGCATCGCAACTCCGCCTGGCCAAAGTGCAAGCCCTACACTGCGCCCATCTGCACCTGGCCCCAGGAAACGCAGGAGCACATCTGTACCACCGCTGGCTCACAGCATTGCACGTGGCCATTACGGTACGGACGCAGGCGACCAGCAGCGCTGTGCTTGCTAACACAACGCTCGGACACCGGCCTGCCCGAAGCCCACGCCAGCTCTCGCCCATCGCCTGTGCCTGCTGCGCAGCCTCCGCACACAGACGCGGATTTTCCAACGCTACACCGAAGCCACAGAATCCACGGCAGCAGAAACTCGGGCTCGCTGGCCCAGTTAGTAGCAAAAACAGGCAAGAAAAACCCCTGTGCTTGCTCAGAAGCTAAAAGTCCTCATGCTCTTTGGTTTCTTTTCCTCTAGCTATCATACTTGTTAACTCAAATTAACATTCATAATGCAAAATCTATTAGAACATGCCTTCCAGACTCACAGACATTTCTGTTATGGTCAGGATTAATCACAAGGGATAATTAGAGTATTAAATGAAATAATTATAACATTATGACTCTAATAACTAAATTCATGGATATTAACTTCTGAGAAAAGACAAATATGGGAAACAGAGAAGTTTTGATGGACGCCTCTAGCTGCATTTATTTTTCTTTGTATTTTCGATTAAAAAATCCCAAACATCTGCCACACTGAGACAACTCACCTTAATTTAAAAAGCCTAAGTTTGAGCCACAGGGCCAACAGAGAGACGGGCCGCTGCAGAACGGCTCCGCTGCTGCTCATTGCTGCAGTAAGCCACGCGTCTAGGAATCGGCCAGCGATGGAGACCACCCTACACTGAGACTGCCCCTGGGCCAAAAAGCCGCCCTCACCCACGCTGCTGGGCAGGTTTCGAGGGGCAAGGAGGAGGAGGAGATGCTCTGACGCCTCCGGAGCCCGGAGGCAGGGCTGGCTGTAGTGGTGAAGCTGGTACACAGGGAGGGGGTTTGCTCAGGTGGCAACCGCTGTGC
>NW_010525992.1:0-296 GCF_000687285.1 Phaethon lepturus | reverse complement strand
GAAATTAAATGTTCATAAACGTAGGCCCGAGCGCTTAAAAAGTAGGGCAGTGCCATTAAATCTCATTAAAGTTTAATACCTATCAGTGCCACTTCAGGCAGCCCTTGGACATTGCTTTAATTTGATGGGTGTTAAGGGAGAATTATCAAATAATTGTGCTGGCTGGGGACTTGCTTTTATCACGTTACATGGAAAGCTCGCCCGGCTTTGTGCCGCACATCAAAACAGCGGCGGATAGGTATTGTTCTGGGGATGGGGGGGGGCCCGGGGGGTCCCCGCCGTCGCCTTCGGCGGGG
>NW_010525991.1:561-1115 GCF_000687285.1 Phaethon lepturus | reverse complement strand
GCCTCAACGAGTCCCAGATCAAGATCTGGTTCCAGAACAAACGAGCCAAGATCAAGAAGGCGACAGGCATCAAGAACGGGCTGGCGCTGCACCTCATGGCCCAGGGACTCTACAACCACTCCACCACCACCGTGCAGGACAAAGAGGAGAGCGAGTGAGGCGGCACGGCCCCAGCCCTGGGCCGGGAGGTGGACAGGTGCTATTTAAAAGCAGATCTATTGTCTATCCATAGTATAAGGACTCCGATTAAGAAAAAAAAAATTTAAAAAATATGAACACTTAAAAAAAATATCTCTATATAGCCAAACAGCATATGACCTTGTATATATTTAATTTCAGGTAAGAAATATGTGTAGCGATCTCTATTTGCTGGACAGTTTTTCTCTCTCTCTCTTCCCCTCTCTTTTGTTCGTTTATTCGTTTTGTTTTCTTTCATTTTTTTTTCCCTTCCCTCGATGTCCGTTGCTCTTGTTTTACAGTAAATGTCCGACTTTCCTGATCTTTCGTTTGATCCTTTTTTTTGGTGTGTGTGTGTGTGTTTTTCTGTCTTTTTT
>NW_010525991.1:0-525 GCF_000687285.1 Phaethon lepturus | reverse complement strand
CCCCCCCCGCCCCCCGCCCCCCCCCCCCCGCCGCTACAAGCCAAAGATTTTATTATGTTCAGAAATCTGTAGTCTGAAATAAAGTGTAGACTGTGTTCAGGATCCAGGCTGACTCTAATTCTTTATTTTAGCGTATGGATGTTTGTATATATATATATACACAAATATGAAGAATAAATATATATACACATACAAAATATGTGGCATATATAGTGCCATTTCGATGGGATATTTAGGTTTTGTTTTCGATGGATCAGTGCAGCAATTTTAAAACTGCTTGTCCCCTGTTTAAAACCCTGAGACCTTCGATTTTTTTTTTTTAATTTTTATTTTTCTAGCCTCTTTTAAAAAAAATTCTCTTTGGCTATTGTGGTCATGCCTCGCCTCCCGCATCTCCCTTCTTTTCAAAAAGAAATAAAAACCATCTCGTAATACTGATAATATTATATCACCAGATCCTGCAGGAAAAAAATGCCTGGAACCGTCGGGACGTTTGGAGCTCCAGAGTGTGTTGAAAAGGGGTTT
>NW_010525990.1:226-1450 GCF_000687285.1 Phaethon lepturus | reverse complement strand
TCCTGCCCCAGCGCTCCGAGCGGCAGCTCCAGCAGCTACGATGTCCCCAAAGGGACATCGGGTTTGGGGCTGGCACCAGCACCTCCTTGATGGCTCTTTGCCCTCCCTGAGGGCTGCAGAAAGAGCAGCTCGGCCCCTCCCCCCCGACCCTGTGTCTGCCCCTCGCAGACACAGCCAAAATCTGGCCAAAGCACCCCAAAGGAGACGCTCAGGGACGAAGTCGCAGGACCTTTGCAAGACGAAGGCAGGCCAGGTGGGAGGAGCAGCGTTTGGGCTGCGGGAGCCACAGCGGGGTTTGCCTTTTATTTTAAACAGACTCAAGAGTGCGGCACCAGCCCACGTTGCAGGGAATACCCGCTGGAAAGGAACAAAACTACATGCTGAAGAGGCAAACAGGAGAGATGGAAAGGTGCAGCGCGCCCCGGGCGCCAGCACAGAGCCACGAGCCCGCAGCCTCCAGGAGCAGCGTTTGGGCTGCGGGAGCCACAGCGGGGTTTGCCTTTTATTTTAAACAGACTCAAGAGTGCGGCACCAGCCCACGTTGCAGGGAATACCCGCTGGAAAGGAACAAAACTACATGCTGAAGAGGCAAACAGGAGAGATGGAAAGGTGCAGCGCGCCCCGGGCGCCAGCACAGAGCCACGAGCCCGCAGCCTCCGCGCCTGAGCGCTTCTGTGGCTTTCCCCCCTACCGCGCTCGGAGCGCATGGCTTCCCAGCGCTTCTCCGCCCACTGTTAAACGCCTCCTGGGAAAAGTCCTGCAAGGAACTTCGCGGGTATCAAACCAGTGCGCTGCTCGACAAATTATTTTGAAACCTACAGAGCTGATTGTTCTCGAGAGTCTTGTCTGTGTTGCTTCTACATCCGCCTGAAATATTCTTTGTCAGGTGCAAATTTCTTTACTAAATTCCAAACAATGATCTATTCCTAACAGATGACGGTCATTTCTTTGAACCAACTGAGAGAGGTTACAGTGCAAGGGCCTCACCCCATCTAAGTCCTCTGAGACCCCCATTTGCCCCAGGCCGATCAGGATCTTATTTTTATTAAAAGTAATGGGATTTTCGGATCAGACACAGGCTCCAGGAGCAGAGTTGTTCTGGTCTGAGTACTTTCACCCCCAAAGTAGTGCAGTTGATGAGCCGACCATAGACGGGACTCTCAGATCTCAGCCAGAAAGCACCCAGGGGTGCTGCTGGGGCGCAACACGCTGCCCCGAAACCCT
>NW_010525990.1:0-210 GCF_000687285.1 Phaethon lepturus | reverse complement strand
CTGGGGCGCAGCGCGCTGCCCCGAACCCCTCTCTGCCTCACCTGGGCATGGATCCGCTCTTGGAGGGGGGAACCAAGATGCTCCAAGCACCTCAGAAACTGCTGCCCAGCGCAGGCAGCCCACTACCACAGAAACGCCATTTCAGCTACTTCTGGTGTCTGACTTCACCTACAGCCGGGCACAGCCTACACCCCACGGGTGCCGCTCCCC
>NW_010525989.1:0-245 GCF_000687285.1 Phaethon lepturus | reverse complement strand
GTGGGCAGAGGGATGTGTCCCCATTCAGTCCCCAGCCTCCCCCACGCCCCGCCTGCCCTCGGGCCAGCCCCATCCCATCGCCTCCAGCCAGGGCACGTCCCTGCGGACGATGACTCCCGCTGCACTCACGCCACTATTGTCCAGAATAAGATCTCCTCCCGAGCAACCTCACCTAAACAGAAACACCCCTCCAGCACAAGCACCCGCATCCAGGACACACTCCCGCTGATGGCTTGCGGCTTGGG
>NW_010525988.1:16872-28802 GCF_000687285.1 Phaethon lepturus | reverse complement strand
GTCTCTGGTGGGAGGAGCAGGCTGGAAAACCCAAGCGCTCTCGCTCGCCCGCTCCAAACCGCTTGGGAGAGAAAATCCGTGTAACTGCCTAGAGGAGGAACATCTGATCAGGTTGCCTTTCAGGATGTTTGGGGAGGCTGCTGGCTCGGGGAGAGGGTGAGCCGGTCCCAAGTGCTTAAATTAACGTGAACGTAATTAAGGAGAAGACACCCCGGGAGGGAGGGTGGTTTAGGTATAAGGAAGGGGCCCAAACTCCCGGAGAGTTTGTAGATGCGAGTGCATAGTCTGTCTGCGCAAACGTGCATACACAGGCATGCCTTTTTCTTCCCCTCCACCCTTTTTTTTTAAAAAAAAAGAAGTACAGATGGGGAGAGACTGTCCAGGACAAAGCCAACAGCACTAAATTATTTAAAAAGTGATGATTATATATTCACGCACGTAGGCATGTATGTCTGTGTGCAGAGAGCCGCGGGTCACTTATTCCAGCTGGCAGTGGGGAGAGTCAGTGGAGAAGCATTAGAAATCCTAGGGGGGAGTTAGCGTACGAGAGCTGGAAAACCAGCAACGTTTACTTGGATTGGAACCATCAACCTGTGCACACGGGTGGTTCCTGCCATTACATTATCCTGCTCTCTCGCCTTCCCCTTTCCTTCTGCTTTCTGGCACACACCTTTGTGGAATACTGACTTGAGATGGATTGTCAACTTTTTAAAGCAGTGACTTTTTTTCTTTTTAACTCAGTAGCTGTAACATCTACAGTAACGGAGCCCCAGTCCTCACTAGTCCTGATAGATGTCTGCTGCAACAGTAAATCATCATCATCATCATCTCAGATAACACATGTAGACTACTGCTTCCCGAATCTTACTTGGAAAGCAAGGGGAAGGCAGGATGGAAGGGTTTATCTGGGTCACTGAATCCAGCCCAAGGTAATTTCAGAAACCATATATATACACACACACACACACATACACTAAGTTTATGCTGACATTAAGATTTGTTCCTTAGGCAAAGGAGGAAGAAGAGGGGCAAGGGAATAAAGGAGGTCAGTGTTGGTTTTTCGATAGATTGTTCATCTGATGTTTTTCAGATGAGTGATATCCAGTAGTATCCAGCACCAGATCCTGCATCTGTTCTGGAAACTAATATTCTGCACTTTTTAGCTCTTTATGTTTAAAGTCCTTGTGTGAACGGCAGGTAACTAGTCAAAAAAGCTGCATGGGAAACACATTGAGTGGTTTAGTGTGTTTGTATGCATGCATGTGCACCTCTTAATAACAGAGAAACTGAGGCATGGCATTGAAATGACTCATGGAGCTACTGAAGTAGTGGATGAACCATCATTAAATGCCTAGCTCAGTCCTAACACATGTTTAGGAATGGCTCAAGCTCTGGGAGGATGATGGGGGGAAAGAGAGGTTGTGAAGCCACATCCACCTTAGATAACACGAGAGCACTTGCTAAACTCACTGGTGCTTAACAGGGGTGCTCATATGCCACCCCTGTAGCTGCCTTCCCATTGCTCCCCACTTATGACAACACCAATACCTAAGCAGTTGCATTTTGGATGCCCAGTTAAGATAAAGCTCTCTAGCACCTTTTGTACTTCCTGAGGAGCAGTACCAACCTGCTCTTAACCAGGCAGGTATTTGCCTAAATTTCTCTCTTGCTGAGGGTGTGGTTTCTAGATCAATTTAAACTGATCTAAAGCCAGGGTCCTCCTGAGAAAGATGTTTTTTCCTCATCTTACCCCAGCCTTAACCTTCAGTTGTGCAACCCCACCCCTCTCCAGTGCTGGTACTAACACTGACATTCACACACAGGTCAGGAAGCTGATTCTGGTTTTAAAAGCAATCTTTTTTTTTAACCATTTATGTATCTGTTTTTGCTGAATTAATTTTCTGTTGGATCAGCTCCTTGTTCTGACTGACTACATATTGTGCTGGAACTAGGGAGACCACAGGAATGCACAGCTGGGGGCAAGGAGAAGGTGTCTGGGCTGGGCTGCCTTACGTTGGCTTAAGCTGGTGGTGGAAGGTCAGGCAGATGATTCAGTATCCCTCCACTCTCCCTTTCAGCTGCAGATACCTTGATTTCACTTTCTTTTTCATTCCTTGTAGGCTGTTTTTCCTAAGTTCTGAGCCTTGGCCTTTCATCAAGCAGCAGCAGGGCAAGGAGGCTTGTTTTTGTCATGGACAATGAGATTTAAAAAATCTGTGAGGATGGAACAGTGGACTGGAGAGCAGGTGTCTCTGCTGCCTGAATTACTTACACCTGAATTGGCTATAGCTCACATTTAAAAACTGACTAAATTTCAGGTCAGTGTCATGCTTTGGAATAACACCACTCTTGGAGAGAAAGAGAAGAAAAAGATAGTTTGGGAAGTTTGGATCCTGACTCGTTAACACCTTAGGTAACTACTGTTGAAGCTGTACGTGTCATTGAAGAAACAGCAGAGGAAGAAAAGTAAACCTTGAAACTTTTTTATTTGACAAATGTCTTGAAAAAGTCATGTTTGAATCTATTTACTTCTTTTGTCTGTTTAAGTGGTCTGAGTGGTCTGGGTTTGGCCAAGTTTAGATACATCCTGATTCAATACAGGATATGAGGGGGCGATGCTGTAGCTGTATCCTATGCTTTCGTAGGAGTAGTTGCGAGAGTTTAATCTTTTACAGCGGTATTTTCTATGATCCTATTGCATCAGGTACAGCATTAAATAAATGCACAACAGTTTGTAATGGGGGTACTGCTTGCATGTGTTCTTAAAACAGCGTAACAAAAACACTCCGGGAGTGTGCGATGAGAAAGGGAATCTGTTAAAGAATAATTTTTCTGAATGTGAAGTTCAAAAAAACAGCTCAACTTCACCTTGCTTTGGGACACAACAAAGAGCAGCATTTACTCTGCTGCATACAATAAAGGAGGATGCAGCTCAAACCGCAATGGCTCGGTCCTCAGATCTGAGCTTGAATTTCAAATACCTTTCAAACAGAAAAGGTACAAACTGGATTGCCTTTCTGATGGACAACATCCTTCTTTTCCCTCCTTTCTTGCCTGCTGCGTAAACCCCATCCTGCTTCCTGCAGGATCAGTTCCACACAGGTTGCTGAAATATTGGCACCCTCGTGTCATTGTCTTTTTCCTCCTTCTTCCTGGACCAGTTAGGAAACCAGTTTTTCTTCTTACTCTTCTCTGCCTCTCTTGTCTGTCCTCCTCTTCTTGAGAAGGAAACCTAAATGCTTATGATGAGGTAATCCCTGTTTGTTGGCACTTGCTGCTTCAGATAACTTCTGTAAAAACAAACTCCCAATGTTTCTGAGGCTCCGCGCAAGCCACGTTACCAATTGAGTAGCTTTTTGATCTCTTTGAGCTTTGCGTGTACGCTCTTATCTGATTTTTGTACCAAGTACTGCCATTCTTTTTGCTTGTGTGGAAGTCAGTGTAGTTGGAAGCATGTATTTAGGAGATAAAGGGTCTGATTTTAAAACATGAAACGGACAACAATGTGCAGGTTTGTGCTTGATGAATTTGTATGTGCTGCTGCCATCATCGTGTGCTCGTATTAGGCATACGCCAGTGGCAGGATTTGGCCATTTGCATTCAGTTTTACCAAACGGGCAGTAAAAAGTGTGGGTTCTGCTCACAAACTTGTTTCATGACTTTTTAAAAATCAGACACAAAGCATTTTTTCCTCTTTTCTGCGGAATCAGTTTCAAGCTCCTTGCCTTCCTACTTTGATGTCCTCTTTTTAGCTTTAAACATGTTTCTTTTCCATTCTGTTTTGCATCTTCTCTCATTTGTCTTGAACAAAGTGCAAGTCCTAAATTATAGCAAACTTTTTTCTGCTTCCAAATATTCCCACTAAAATAGCATGTGTTTGGGGAATTTTGAACTGTTCCTCTGGGCCCTGTGCTTGCAGAACACTTACATAACAAAAATAATAGCATTATTATTTGTATAAGAATGCATAATTAGCTTGCATATTTAATTACACTATATTGGATCATTCTTATCAAAAGTTTCTATTCATCCCTTCAGCTTTATTAGTGAGAACATACTCACCAACATGAAAGTAATCGCATTATGGGTAAGCCATTATATTAGCTCTAATCCAGGAATTTGAACAGATCTGGGTTGAACTGTGCTGGGTTGGACGATACTGATTGCGTTATAAAAATTAAGTAGTGATTCTCATTGTTGCTGATCAGAGGAGAGTCAGAAATGAAATCTGTGTTTGGGGGTACGAAAGGGCATTATTCCTTCCGGAGGTGCTAGTGATAACTAAAATAGAAGAGCTTTGGGTTTATGGAATGGGCCGATAGTGCTGAATCTACTGTTCAGCTGAGTAAGGTGGACAAAGTTCAGTCCTTCACAGTTCAGCACTTCAAAGGACTTCACTTTATAAAACTGGATCTTTGTGGGGATTCTTTTATTATTATTTACTCCAAAGAACATTAGAAGTGAGTTCATATCGTTGAAACATTTGTAGTATTATATTTATCACACATCTATACACTGCTTGAATATAGGCCTATGTTATATTTTATATATATTTGTATGTCATTGTTTGTATATTGGTATGAACATGTGTATGTGTGCATACACCAGTATACTTCAATAATGTCTTTATGTAAGTAATGTATTTCTGTTGCACAGATACATGCATATGAATATTGTTTAACGTAGGACCACTTTTAGGTCCATATATTGCCAAAGCAGCCCAAACAAAACTGAATTTAATTTTGTACTATTAAATTATTATACTTTTAAGGTGCACACTTGATTTGGTTGACACTTTTGGCATAAACCCAGGTATTTCCTTCATTGGTAACCTTATAATCTGAACATCTGAAATCTTAGGCTTATATTTGTGAAAAACTATGCTGAGAACACACGCATATGTCACTCTTAGGAGCAGACTTAAGCCACGCTGCAGCACCTTGGAAATGTGCCTCTGAAAATCTACTTAGTTGTAATGTTTTCTTATAATAAATTGTGATCTTTGCTTCCACAGTCCGTCATCAGACATTCAGGATTCTTCTTATTAACAGGTATTTATGTCCTCTACAGTATTTTTTCATTTTCTCTCTTTGCATTCACTAAAGGTAGAGATATGTGGTATTTTTACACTTAGCTATGTACAAAAAGTATACAAAACCTGTTCATTGTTTTCAAAGGGAACAACAATAACTGATTCTGACCTGTAAGATGCTATGGGACAAATTTGGATGCTTTACTCTTTCTCTCCAGGCACGTGCAGAGTAATACCTCAAAAGAACCATTATTTCGTGCCTTTATTCCAATGTGTACATAAATGCTTGCATAACCCTTGCACAGCTGCTGTACAAACTACTCATGCCACAAGTATTAGTAATCCTAACAGGGGAGGTTGCATGGAAAATTGGGGTGTGTATGCTAAACCATATGTACCATGCCCCTGAATCATAAAAATTCTGGTGCTGGAGCAGAGAGATCTTTGGAGACTGTGGGTTTTACAGGTCTGTAGGAAGCGGGATTATATACAACAGCTGCACCCCACAGTTTCTCTCCTGTCGAGGCTTATCTTGTGCCTTTAAATAAGCACGAAACAGAATTTGGTCCAACATTATCTTAATATGGTCTCAGCTTCTACTTTTATTTATATTTCATTTCCATAGGAACAATTATTTTAACAGTTTATTTTGAGTACATGTTAGAGCCACTCACATTGGAAGTCCTGAGCTGCCAATTTCGAGCCGCACGGGGCTGTAGAGATACAATATGCATTTTTTGTCTCCGCTTCTGCCTCTAAAATAACTTTCTTTATATCTGCGATGACTTATAGCAGCGTTTCTGAACTGGTCTGAAACAAGATGGAAGTTGGGGATTCATTTGATTCTCTGAAGCCCTGGCCACAAAAATCCCTTCCCGAGTTGCGCAGAGTCGCACGGTTTGGCCCCAATTCTCCATGGGTTGAGGAACGTTCCAGCTCCCGGTCTGACCGAGGGAGGAGGTTTGCCACATTACAAGTGGCTGCGTGAAGCAATCTCCCAGAACTTTAGCAGCAGAAAATCATTAATCAGAAGTTTATGCTGGAGGATTTTAAAATAATAGGAAGGGACTGTTTCCTCTGCCGGTGTAAGCTGGCATAGCACCAGGGGAGTAGCCGGAGGTACGCTTATTTACACCAGCCGAGGAACCAACGTGGGGCTCTCCCGTGCCTAGATGTGGAGTGGCTGGTATCACTGCTGCTCTTTTTGTGGAGGATACTTTAGTTGGAAGTGCAATGCTGTAAGAGTTTATCTTTCTGAGACTGGGACTTCTAAGTTTTCAGTCGGAAAATTTTCGCTTCCTAAATAGTGCTTAGTGTACACTGAGTTTGCTTTGTAAAGTGCATCTTTTCAGCGTTCATCCAAAGCCTTTTCTGCAGTTGTCTGAGCCCCATAGGCAAATATATACTGTTAGACTATTAAGATAATTTTTCAGTTAAGACATTGTCAAACTGCAAGCGGGACAATAGAAACAAAACCCCTTTTGTTCTGACTAAACTGTTCCTAATGACCCCCTCTATAAACAGTGGCACCAGTGGAGGTCTCAACAAGGCTCTTCATTGAGACCCCTTTCAAAAGGACAAGCAGAGCAGAACATGGGGCAGAAACTCTCAGAGTTACTGCACTTTACTCCGCTTTGGTGGTCTGACCACAGGAGAGAATCTGTTGTTTTTGTTGTTCAAGGCACCCAAAAATAATAATTTAAAAGCATGAATTTCCACAATTAGCATCCTATAAAGGGTTCTAAATATTTGGATTGTCGGGAAAAGAGCAGAAGGAAGCAGTTTGTTTGTTTGTTTGTTTGTTTACTTAAATCAAGGGGCTATAAAATAGACTCTTATTGAGTTCCATATAAAAGCTTAATTTTTTTTTACAAGATTCATTGTTATCTGTTAACCTCCCTTGAAAATAAAAATGTGAAGTCCAACAAAGTTAAGATTTTTACATTCCAGTAAGATAGTTTTGGGGATAAAAATCATCTTTGTGAATAACATGTTTATCAGGAGCAGGGGAAAGGTTTTAGTTGTTTAGTTTACAGAGAGATTGGAGATACAGCAATAAACTGAAACCACTAAGGACCAAACTCTTGTTCTTCCAGACGGATAACCGTAGGACACTCTGTACAGATGCGCGTAGCATAGACGGTGTGTCTTCACGCAGTTGAGGGCTATGGAGATTATGCATCACTTCCTGATTATTTCTGCCCCTATTTCTGTGTCCTGAATACATCAGAATAATAGCACAGAAGACTTTCCATTTAAACAAAAAACTATTTACAGAGCATCTTCATTGTATGTAATTGGGAAGCGATGATAGGTCAGGCCGCAAAAGTTGGTAATTTGGGTGATTTGTGAATTACACTGATTACATTTACAAATAGAAATGCCAGCGTCTTCTGAAAGAAGCTGGAGTTTGTGTTCTGGCATCTCATTTAGTAGGGGTATTTCTAACTTAAAGCATCCGCTTCGTTAGGAAACAGGTAGGAAGAGATCATGGAAGAAGAAGAGAGAAGAACCTCCATTAAGACAGGAACCACATATTCTGAGTACAGGCTAAATCATGGAGAAAAGTAGCTCCTACAAGATTCAGAAGACTTTCAAATCCACAATATGATGGGGCTCTGAGTGCACTCTGCCATTTGTGGGAAGGGCTCAGCAGTTTGCCGCCTTGGGCTTTTGTTGTTTGGTTATGGATAATGGTGTTATGGATAGTGTCCACGCTGTTCCTTCGTAGGAGAGTGGAATGGAAGGTTTCCATGTGTCTTGGAAAAAGGAAGGATTTGGGTAAGTGCAGGATGAAGGTCTAGTGCCCTGTGACAGGATACTGAGAGAAAGAGAAATGTCAAAGAAATCTTTAAGAGATTTCCAGTAGAAACAAAAGAATCTTTGTGAAAGATACTGTTAGCAAGTCTAATGGAAGGATCGGGGACTTAAAGTGAGTTGAGAGGATTTGCAAGTTGTTTCTAAGCCTGGAGGCAGGAACAAAAAGCTGAGCATTTACTGTTTACTATATTTGGTATGTATGGAAGAGCAGTTTGGACATCAAGGGAGCTAATAAAATGCAGAACCTAATTAGTCTCTCTACTGCAAGCTGTGTTGTTGCGCTAGGGATAGAGAAAATGCTTCTGTTAAAGGCCAGTTCTGAGGAAGAGCAGCTGAGACGTGACCTGGCCTTTTGTGAGAACAACCATTTTTCGTGGCAGTGTAGCTGAGGTCCATAAGCACGCGCCGATGTTTGCCATGAATGCAATTTTATTTTTCTTATTTCTATGCACGTAAGAATTGTACAAGTGCTGTAGACCTAATTTTCGTGATTAAATATGGTAACTGTGTAATATGATAGCATGAAGGTACAGTATTAATTTTTTCACATCTTTCCTCAAAAATCCAGATTGGAGGATTGTTTTTACTGAACATTTCTGAAAAAAGACTAACTGGATGTCCTGGTTTCAGTTTTCTGACTAAAATTTGCTGCCTCAGAGACTTCCTGGTTGAGAAGTCCAGGTGGATAGGCTGAAAAAACACCTTGTCTTCTGAAGCTATCTACGGACGTTTACAGGAATTAATTTATCAAAATGAATGAACAGATGGATTTCTAACTGTGTTTAATGCCATGTGAACAAGTTTTACTTAATGTTTTGACTAGAAACTCACATTTAGTGTCATATTAGAGATGCGATCGATAACTGTTAATTATGAAGAACCAACAGTGTCAAAGAGGATCCTTTTTTTCTAGTTTTCATATGATTACGTTAGGATAAAGATGAGGGAAAAGTAACAACATTAACTTTATATTAACTTTGATTGATGCAAAAGTGCTTCGTCTTGAAAGTGATGAATCTCCTGAGCCAAAGTATTCTTCTTACTGTCTTTCAATCAATCTTGTGATTCTCTTAGATTTTAATAATCTTAGTAGTAATTTATCCCAGTGCAAATAAAAGGTTATTGCAAGCTTTCAACCTATACTAACAAGAGTAGGACACAAGTATACTGGTATAAAGCAGTGATCTATAAATTTTCTGATTTGCAGACTTTGGTGGCAGCCAATTCTTTATGTCATATCAAAGCAATCTGTCTTATTTACCTTTTGGATCCCTGTATAAAAGCAGCTCTTGGGCCCCAAATGCTTGTGAAACACCCTTTAAAAATCAGTGATATAGGACAATACAGGATGCACAAATCACATTAATTTTTCCTATGCAAGAGCTAAACGTGTCTCACTCCTCTAAAGGCCAGCAACTTGGATCAAGTTATAAGAGAAAAAATGAATCGAAGAGTTAAGGGTGGTGCACTGAGAATTAGAGTTGTCCAGAAACAAAAAAATTCTAGTATATAAAAAAATTAATGGTTTTGACATTTGTTTTAGATTTGTCACAGAATGATTTAAAAAACAAAACATGAATAGAAAGAATGAGACATCCCAGAATAGCCAACATCCAGTGGCTAGGATATTTACTTGGGCTGTATCCAAGTAGTGCTTTATGGGATTTGGAGCAGACATTTGACATAATGTTTTCAACATTATTTTTGTCAGACTCAAATCTGGGCTCTGAAGTGGATTGAAAAAGAGCTTGCTTGGAGTCCTGTACTTCGTAGGTGAGACTTAGTCACAGGCTGTTTGGTCACTCAGTCTTTCTTTGGCCTAGGGAATTTTATTTTATTTTTTTTAAACAAAGTCAAGTAGCCGTATAGAGAATAGAGAGCCACTTACTCTATTGTGTTTGGTAGGGTGCTAACATACATTTGGGTATTTTTCTGACCTTGGGAGTGAATGAAGTAACATTCACATTTCTACTGCATACTCATGGAAATATCTGAACCTGCCTAACTATATTTCCATGGAAATCGATATATTACTTTTAAAAAAATTTATTTTTGACGAGATGGCATTTTTTGATGGCAAAAAGCACTTTGTCCAAAAATTCCCAACCAGCTTTTCTGCACCGAGACCTGCATCTGTATTGTACAAATGTGAGGCATTTACCTTCAGGTTTTTTGTAGGTTTAAGAGATCACAAGTGAAATGTGGTCTGGGATGATAAAATCTGTGTGTGTAAATTTGTGGGAACTTTGTAAGGAATATATAGAGTAAATTGTAAAAAGCTGTTGATGACTGTCTCTCAGCTAATACAGAAATTAAGTTAAATTCAGTATGTAGGGGAAAAGAAATTAGAAAATGTATTGTGCTGAAGTTTCAGGTCTTCTCCTTTGCTTTGAAAACAGGGATCTTTCTATCCCATCCTTTCATCCTTGTTCCCAATCCCACTCTGAATCTCATCAAGCTCCACTGGACACACATGTTCAGCTTCTCTTTCTGGTTTAGCCTGTGCTTCTGCCAACCTCCCACTATTTTGTATTCCTTCCTCCCTGCTGTCTGTCCTACACCCAGGCCTGATCCTACCACAAATACACTTCCCAAGTGCTGTGCACTCTTGGGCATTAGTATTATATTATAAGAACTAAGACTTGCAAGTGTCCTGGGGGAATCTGAAGGCGTATGTAGAGGTGGAGAGCATGCATTTCAACAGCACGCTCTCTCCGTGCCTCAGCACTCTCAATTCATTAATCAGCATAGTTAATTTTAAAGATGTTTACCATTTCTGCAACTGGTTATTGGAAAGCTGATTACTAAGTTAATGGCCCTACTTGAAAACAGTTGCCCCATTACTGTAGATGAAGTCAATCCAGTTCAGCATGCTGAACTGTAATAAAGCGTTGTTACAGATTATGTATGCAGTCAATGCCTTGTTTTCCTGGAAGAACAAAATGGAAATATATTTTGCATCAGATGTTAAATGTGGCTTGCCCAGTTGCCCAAGGAGTTAAATGATAATGAAAAATATTAGGGGTAGCTATGTTTGATGTCACATGTGCCTCTCTGCTCCATTCCCGTGTACAGATTCAGTATCTGTCATGTCTCACTTTTAACATTCACTTCTGAACCACTGATCTCTAGAAGTGAAAATGAACACCATGCAGGGACAGCAAAACTATCTAAGTCATCTCCAGCCCAGGATTTGGTATAGCTGTGCTAATTCACCTACTGAGAAGCAGAATTTATTAGCTCTGGTGCAGGTCTCTTGTTCTGCTCCTAGAACCTGGTCTGGCGTGTTTTGAGCGAACACAGGTAGTCCAGGCAGGTGCTGTACACACTTCCTGTAATTTAGGAAGCGCTGGGTGCTGCTCTACTTTAGATGAAATAAATAAACAAGATTCTCCTGACTCCTGGTCAGTGGAGATCCTATCACGCCTCTCAGTCTGGTTCCCTAGAGAAACTACTTACACAATCTTATTATTTGTCTGACCCAGTTTCCAATATGCTGACACATTTGTCACAGGTTACATAGGTGTTTCCGAGATACTGTGTCCTTACCAGTTTTGCAAGAATTAGCATCTAAGTAGAGGAAGGAATCCCTGTTAATGCTCCCATTGAGGAAGAAGGGAGAATTCAGCAATTATTCATTGTGTTTGACAACAGCAAGCCACTTGACTGATTTGCACATGGCTGTGATATTCCCTGGCGAAAGCACTGCTTTATTCAGCTGCCAAACCAAAAAAGTCAGGGGATGCTAGGGGAAAGGTGCCAAGGCATGCTAGGGTACTCCCCGGAGAATGAGAGATCCTGCATGTTCTTGGTGGGGGGAGAGTCTGGAAGGATGAAGGGGCTGGAGGCACTGCAGCGTGATATGGTAGAGGACGGGAGGACAGCTGGGGTTATTCCAATAGGGAGGCGTATGAGATGTAACATAAATCCATAAAGAATCAAGCTTCATTAGTTCCACTTTTCAGGGAATAATTTGTTAGGAAAATATTGAGGTCTTAATTTTGGTATTTTGGATACATTTACACGCTGATTTAACCCTTCTACAATTCCGTGTACGGGTGGTAGCTGCTATACCTCC